>NC_134359.1:300979716-301033770 GCF_048569485.1 Anomaloglossus baeobatrachus
GAGAGAGAAGAAGAAGAGAGAGAGAAAGAGAGAGAGAAAGAGAGAGAGAAAGAGAGAGATGAGAAGAAGAGAGAAGAGAGAAAGAGAGAGTAGAAGAGAGATGAGAGAAAGAGAGAGAAAGAGAGAGAAAGAGAAAGAGAAAAAAAACCCAGATCGTGCACCTGGAATCCCCGCGTTTGGGGTCGGACTTGGATTTGCAGATCTGGGTCCGCTCAACACTAAAATACTACATCTAGTGATAGATTGGAGGACGAAATTGAAATTGACCTGTAATAATTTAAAAAAAAAAAAGGGGGTATCCTAATTGGTCTTTGGAGAGAGCCAAGAAAATAGTAGCAGGCATCGATAGGGTTAAGCTGTTGGAATCTACTAAGAAAAAAAAGAGACAGTTTGACTCTAAAAAAATCTAGGGTGGTCTTCAGCACCAATTACAGTCCTCAGTTTAATTCTATTGTTAAAATCATCAGAAAATACCTCCCTTTGTTGTCTCAGAATGATATTGCCCCCGACTTTAGCTCCATTATCATCACCTAGCATGTTCAAAGATCCCGATAAAACTTCCCCTAGCAACTGGTTTACAAACGACAGGGTTTCTTAAATGCGGGTGCCAATATCCGCGAGTGCTGCGGCTTTGCCAACAAATCTATAACATTTACATCCATTTCCAATAAAAAAAAACAAAACAGTTTGTTTGTTCTTTTATAAACTGTAACACGGAGAATGTAGTGTATCTTATGCCGCATGCAATATGTGGGTTGCACGATGAACCCCCCTTAAAACCAGAATCCACAAACACCTATCAGACGCTAGTAATTTGCCTATGGTTGGGGCATCAGTGGTATCCCGACATTTTACAAAAAAACATAATGGGGATTTATGCGGTTTCTCCTTTTTGGGTATAGAGCAGGTAGAAAAAAAACCACAGAGAGGGGGAGATTTTCATAAGAAAGTGCTTGCCAGAGACAGTAGCGGGATATTTGAGCTGGGGGCTTCAATAATCGCCTGGATATCGTTATGCACTATGGATATATTTGCACTATATAACGCTAACATTATTGCTCTATGTTTCGGTACCATTTATATTTTATGGTCAGGTTATTGGATTTTCCAATTGTATTTTTCTCCCAAAATATTGAATCCTTTCTTTATAATCCTCATGTACGGGTGTATACTGATCAGTATGCAGATAGTTTATATGTTTGATCTGCTTGTCAAGCTCATGTTTAACCCCCTTCACGACCATGGACGGATATATCTGTCATGGAGCGTGTCCCGTTAAGCTCCCCGCCCCCCTGCCGCGGGGCAGGCGGCGCGGTCGGCACACATATCAGCTATTTTTCAACAGCTGACATGTGTGCCTGCTAGCCGCGGGTGGAATTGCTTCCACCCGCAGCCATTAACCCCCTTAAATCTTGCTGCCAAAGTCTGGCAGCAAGATCTAAATGCGCGCAGCCATGTTTTTTACTTACCGCCGCCCCCACCCGGAAGTCACGTGCCTGATCACGTGACTATCGGTGGTTGCCATTGTAGCACAGGGTCATGTGATGACGCACACACCTATGAAGTTTTCACTTTCGTTTTCCCTCGGCTCGCGCGAGCAGAGAGAAAAAAGAAAGTGACTGTATCTGCTGTTTACAGCTGTATAGCTGTGATCTGAAGATATGGCAGAGCGATCGGATTGCTGATCGCTATAGCCCCCTAGGGGGGACTAGTAAAGTATAAAAAAAAAAAAAAAACCTAAAAGTTCAAATCACCCCCCTTTCCCCCCCTTTGAAAATTAAAGGGTTAAAAAAAATAAATAAATATATACACATATTTGGTATCTGCCGCGTTCAGAAATGCTTGATCTATCAAAATCTAAAATTAATTAATCTGATTGGTAAACGGCGTAGTGGCAAAAAAAATTCCAAATGCCAAAATTGCGTTTTTTTGGTCGCTGCAAGTTTTTACGCAAAATGCATTAACAGGCGATCAAAACGTAGCATCTGCGCAAAAATGGTACCATTAGAAACAACACCTCAAGACGCAAAAAAATAAGCTGTCACTGAGCCATAGATCCCAAAAAAAATAAGAACGCTACGTGTTTCGGAAAATGGCGCAAAATGTGCGCCACTTTTTATTGGACAAACTTGTGATTTTTTTTTAACCCCCTTAGATACAAGTAAACCTATACATGTTTGGTGTCTACAAACTCGCACCGACCTCAGGCATCACACCCACACATCAGTTTTTACCATATAGTGAACACTGAATAAAACATCCCAAAAACTATTGTACCATCACAGTTTTTTTTTGCAATTTTTCCACATTTGGAATTTTTTTGCTGTTTTCCAGTACGCCATATGGTAAAACTTATGGTTTGGTTTCATTTAAAAGTACAACTTGTCCCGCAAAAAAACAAGCAAGATTGACGGAAAAAATAAAAAAAAGTTACGGCTCTTGGAAGAAGGGGAGCAAGAAATAAAAACGGAAAGTGCCCCGGGGCTGAAGGGGTTAAGTTCTCTCACATATGTCTAGAATTACCCTGATGGGAGTGAGATGTATATAAGGTTCCATGCCTGGAAAGCAGATTACATTCTGGGACCGTGAAGAAGGCGGGTTTTTCCCCTGAAAACGTGTAGTCTCTAATCTGCACTACTGTCCTGCGATAATGCGGCTCTGAACTGCTTGGACCACTGCATTTTAATGGATCTATGAATAAAATGAAAGACATTTTTTTTAAACAGCCTCTCTCCCGGATCGCTCACGCTATTGCTGGACTCTGCTCTGCCGTTGTTCACATTTGTATGGATGGACTCCTACGTCCTGATCCAGGCACAACGGAGTTACCCCAGGTCAGCGGAGGCTCCAGGTGGTTCACAGAAGTGAGCTGGTCTACATTGTTGGACACATATACATACACACACAATACTCATACATACACTATATACACACACACACACAATACATACATACACATACAGTTAGGTCCAGAATATATTTGGACAGTGACACAAGTTTTGTTATTTTAGCTGTTTACAAAAACATGTTCAGAAATACAATTCTATATATATAATATGGGCTGAAAGGTGCACACTCCCAGCTGCAATATGAGAGCTTTCACATCCAAATCGGAGAAAGGGTTTAGGAATCATAGCTCTGTAATGCATAAAAAATAAGTAGCCACTGGGGTATAAAATACGGATAGAGCGATAAGCACGGCCGCTCCAGCCACATGCATAGAGCGATAAGCACGGCCGCTCCAGCCACATGCATGGTGTATAGGCTATGGGTCCATAACCTTTGGGACCGAAGTTGGATGCGTCACAGAGTGGTTATGTGATGAATCCTCACTAGTTGCATGTCATGCGGATATATGGGTTCAGTTCTGAAGGACCCTAAAAGGATGTAATATATATTTTTTGAGACTCCCCTGAAGAGTTCGACACTTGAATGAAACGCGTCGGGAGGTAGGGGTATTTTGTGACCCCAATATGTGCGTTTGATGACATCCAAATAATATGTGGTGAGACCAATTCATATCTTTGTTATGGAGTGAGGTAAGAATTATCCATTTTTTTTGGACACGGATGTTAATTGGCACCTATATTGACGGGTATTGAAGTCCGATTACATTTGGGTTAAAGGTCCAAACAATTTCTGGGCTTATATGAATCCTTGAGACGATAGGAGGGCCAGAACCTTTTTATGTTGTTTGTCTGGTGTTTGTGATACTTCATCACTTTTAGTTGCACTATTAAAAGTTAAATTTTAAAATAATTTTTTCGGACCAAAAGAAAAACTTGCTACTTATTATCTCTGTAATGCATAGCCTCCTCTTTTTCAAGGACCAAAAGTAATTGGACAAGGGACTCTAAGGGCTGCAATTAACTCTGAAGGTGTCTCCCTCGTTAACCTGTAATCAATGAAGTAGTTAAAAGGTCTGGGGTTGATTACAGGTGTGTGGTTTTGCATTTGGAAGCTGTTGCTGTGACCAGACAACATGCGGTCTAAGGAACTCTCAATTGAGGTGAAGCAGAACATCCTGAGGCTGAAAAAAAAGAAAAAAAATCCATCAGAGAGATAGCAGACATGCTTGGAGTAGCAAATCAACAGTCGGGTACATTCTGAGAAAAAAGGAATTGACTGGTGAGCTTGGGAACTCAAAAAGGCCTGGGCGTCCACGGATGACAACAGTGGTGGATGATCGCCGCATACTTTCTTTGGTGAAGAAGAACCCGTTCACAACATCAACTGAAAGTCCAGAACACTCTCAGTGAAGTAGGTGTATCTGTCTCTAAGTCACCAGTAAAGAGAAGACTCCATGAAAGTAAATACAAAGGGTTCACATCTAGATGCAAACCATTCATCAATTCCAAAAATAGACAGGCCAGAGTTACATTTGCTGAAAAACACCTCATGAAGCCAGCTCAGTTCCGGAAAAGTATTCTATGGACAGATGAGGACCAAGATCAACCTGTACAGAATGATGGGAAGAAAAAAGTGTGGAGAAGAAAGGGAACGGCACATGATCCAAGGCACACCACATCCTCTGTAAAACATGGTGGAGGCAACGTGATGGCATGGGCATGCATGGCTTTCAATGGCATGGGTCACTTGTGTTTATTGATGACATAACAGCAGACAAGAGTAGCCGGATGAATTCTGAAGTGTACCGGGATATACTTTCAGCCCAGATTCAGCCAAATGCCGCAAAGTTGATCGGACGGCGCTTCATAGTACAGATGGACAATGACCCCAAGCATACAGCCAAAGCTACCCAGGAGTTCTGAGTGCAAAAAAGTGGAACATCTGCAATGGCCAGTCAATCACCAGATCTTAACCCAATTGAGCCATGCATTTCACTTGCTCAAATCCAGACTTAAGACGGAAAGACCCACAAACAAGCAAGACCTGAAGGCTGCGGCTGTAAAGGCCTGGCAAAGCATTAAGAAGGAGGAAACCCAGCGTTTGGTGATGTCCATGGGTTCCAGACTTAAGGCAGTGATTGCCTCCAAGGGATTCGCAACAAAATATTGAAAATAAAAATATTTTGTTTGGGTTTGGTTTATTTGTCCAATTACTTTTGACCTCCTAAAATGTGGAGTGTTTGTAAAGAAATGTGACAATTCCTACAATTTCTATCAGATATTTTTGTTCAAACCTTCAAATTAAACGTTACAATCTGCACTTGAATTCTGTTGTAGAGGTTTCATTTCTAATCCAATGTGGTGGCATGCAGAGCCCAACTCGCCAAAATTGTGTCACTGGCCAAAGATTTCTGGACCTAACTGTGTATATATACACACACACACAATACATACATACATACATACATACATATACAGTTAGGTCCAGAAATCTTTGGCCAGTGACACAATTTTGGCGAGTTGGGCTCTGCATGCCACCACATTGGATTTGAAATGAAACCTCTACAACAGAATTCAAGTGCAGATTGTAACGTTTAATTTGAAGGTTTGAACAAAAATATCTGATAGAAATTGTAGGAATTGTCACATTTCTTTACAAACACTCCCATTTTAGGAGGTCAAAAGTAATTGGACAAATAAACCAAACCCAAACAAAATATTTTTATTTTCAATATTTTGTTGCGAATCCTTTGGAGGCAATCACTGCCTTAACCCCTTCACGACCATGGACGGATATATCCGTCATGGATCGTGTCCCGGTAAGCCCCGCCCCCCTGCCGCGGGCAGGCGGCGTGGATCGGCACACATATCAGCTGTTTTCAACAGCTGACATGTGTGCCTACATGTTCCGAGTGGAATCGCATTCCACCCGGAACATTAACCCCTTAGATCTCGCTGCCAAAGTCTGGCAGCGAGATCTATATGCGCGCGGCCATCTTTTTTACTTACCGCCGCCCTCTCCGGACGTCACGTGAGTGATCACGTGACATTCGGTGGTTGCCATCGTAGCACAGGGTCATGTGATGACGCCTGGTGCTACGAAGTTTCACTTTCATTCTTCCTCGGCACGGAGCAGAGGAAGAAAGAAAGTGACTATTTCTGCTGTTTACAGCGGTATAGCTGTAATCAGCAGATAGCGATCAGCAATCGGATTGCTGATCGCTATAGCCCCCTAGGGGAACTAGTAAAATAAAATAAAAAGTAAAAAAAAAGTTTTAAAAAATTAAAAAAAAAAACAAAAAACCTAAAAGTTCAAATCACCCCCCTTTCCCCCCATTGAAAATTAAAGGGTTAAAAAATAAATAAATATACACATATTTGGTATCGCCGCGTTCAGAAATGCCCGATCTATCAAAATATAAAATCAATTAATCTGATTGGTAAACGGCGTAGTGGCAAAAAAATTCCAAACGCCAAAATTACGTTTTTTGGTCGCCGCAAGTTTTACGCAAAATGTAATAACAGGCGATCAAAACATAGCATCTGCGCAAAAATACTACCATTAGAAACATCAGCTCGAGACGCAAAAAATAAGCAGTAACTGAGCCATAGATCCCAACAAATAAGAACGCTACGTGTTTCGGAAAATGGCGCAAAACGTGCGCCACTTTTATTGGACAAACTTGTGAATTTTTTTTAACCCCTTAGATACAAGTAAACCTACACATGTTTGGTGTCTACAAACTCGCACCGACCTCAGGCATCATACCCACACATCAGTTTTACCATATAGTGAACACCGTGAATAAAACATCCCAAAAACTATTGTGCCATCACACTTTTTTTGCAATTTTTCCACACTTGGAATTTTTTTGCTGCTTTCCAGTACACCATATGGTAAAACTTATGGTTTCATTTAAAAGTACAACTTGTCCCGCAAAAAACAAGCCCTCATATGGCAAGATTGACGGAAAAATAAAAAAGTTACGGCTCTCGGAAGAAGGGGAGCAAAAAACAAAAACGCAAAAACGGAAAGTGCCCCGGGGCTGAAGGGGTTAAGTCTGGAACCCTTGGACCTCACTAAACGCTGGGTTTCCTCCTTCTTAGGCTATGTGCGCACGTTGCGTACTAGCCTGCAGAAATTTCTGCAGCGATCTGAAGAGCACATGTGCGCTTTAGATCGCTGCAGAAATGTCCGTAGTGAGCGCCGATTCCATGCGCTCTGCCTGCAGCTCCTGCCATAGACAGAGCAGGAGCTGCCGGCAAAGCGCAGGAAAGAAGTGACATGTCACTTCTTTTTGCGCAGCGCTTCGGCAGTAGCCGAAGCGCTGCGCTCTGAGACGCCACGTGCGCACGGCCCCTGCACAATCTCCATAGACCGTGCAGGGGACGCAGGACGCATGCAGTTACGCTGCGCTGCAAAGCGCAGCGTAACTGCATGAATTTACGCAACGTGCGCACATAGCCTAAATGCTTTGCCAGGCCTTTACAGCCGCAGCCTTCAGGTCTTGCTTGTTTGTGGGTCTTTCCGTCTTAAGTCTGGATTTGAGCAAGTGAAATGCATGCTCAATTGGGTTAAGATCTGGTGATTGACTTGGCCATTGCAGAATGTTCCACTTTTTTGCACTCATGAACTCCTGGGTAGCTTTGGCTGTATGCTTGGGGTCATTGTCCATCTGTACTATGAAGCGCCGTCCGATCAACTTTGCGGCATTTGGCTGAATCTGGGCTGAAAGTATATCCCGGTACACTTCAGAATTCATCCGGCTACTCTTGTCTGCTGTTATGTCATCAATAAACACAAGTGACCCAGTGCCATTGAAAGCCATGCATGCCCATGCCATCACGTTGCGTCCACCATGTTTTACAGAGGATGTGGTGTGCCTTGGATCATGTGCCGTTCCCTTTCTTCTCCACACTTTTTTCTTCCCATCATTCTGGTACAGGTTGATCTTGGTCTCATCTGTCCATAGAATACTTTTCCAGAACTGAGCTGGCTTCATGAGGTGTTTTTCAGCAAATGTAACTCTGGCCTGTCTATTTTTGGAATTGATGAATGGTTTGCATCTAGATGTGAACCCTTTGTATTTACTTTCATGGAGTCTTCTCTTTACTGGTGACTTAGAGACAGATACACCTACTTCACTGAGAGTGTTCTGGACTTCAGGTGATGTTGTGAACGGGTTCTTCTTCACCAAAGAAAGTATGCGGCGATCATCCACCACTGTTGTCATCCGTGGACGCCCAGGCCTTTTTGAGTTCCCAAGCTCACCAGTCAATTCCTTTTTTCTCAGAATGTACCCGACTGTTGATTTTGCTACTCCAAGCATGTCTGCTATCTCTCTGATGGATTTTTTTCTTTTTTTTTTCAACCTCAGGATGTTCTGCTTCACCTCAATTGAGAGTTCCTTAGACCGCATGTTGTCTGGTCACAGCAACAGCTTCCAAATGCAAAACCACACACCTGTAATCAACCCCAGACCTTTTAACTACTTCATTGATTACAGGTTAACGAGGGAGACACCTTCAGAGTTAATTGCAGCCCTTAGAGTCCCTTGTCCAATTACTTTGGGTCCCTTGAAAAAGAGGAGGCTATGCATTACAGAGCTATGATTCCTAAACCCTTTCTCCGATTTGGATGTGAAAACTCTCATATTGCAGCTGGGAGTGTGCACTTTCAGCCCATATTATATATAGAATTGTATTTCTGAACATGTTTTTGTAATCAGCTAAAATAACAAAACTTGTGTCACTGTCCAAATATTTCTGGACCTAACTGTGTATATATACACACACACACACACACATATACATATATACGCTGCTCAAAAAAGCAAAGGGAACACTGAAATATCACATCCTAGATCTGAATGAATGAAACCTTCTCATTGAATACTTTGTTCTGTATAAGGTGGAATGTGCCGACAACAAAATCACACAGAAATCATCACTGGAAATCAAATGTTTTAACCAATGGAGGCCTGGATATGAAGACACACAAAATTAAAGTGGAAACAAGTCAAAATGAGGCTCAGTATTGTGTGTGGCCTCCACGTGTCTGTATGACCTCCCTACAATGTCTGGATATGCTCCTGATGAGGCTCAGTATTTGTTATGGACAAGATTATGAATTATTATGAGTATATCATTGTTACATGGAGATATCCATAAAGAACAGGATTTAAGATGGTGTTTGAACTGTACCCCACATATCTCTTGGCATAAGACTCAGACAGACAGTCTGGGCTATTCTTGTGACAAGTGAATCATGCTGACATTGCTTAATATAAATGAGGAACCAAGCACATTACAGTAAATTGTATATCACAGAATAAGCTGTTCTACTTTATCCAATAGGAGACGTGTTACGTATTCTTGGCACCTAGCCAATAAGGTTATATATATTTGTACAACTTCCGGAAATAAATCAGTCTTACTTTCTATTCATATCTGAGCACGTCTCTGGTGTGTGTGTGAAAGATTGTGGTTATGCATGCTACCACGAGTGACTCATAATTTGGACTGCAGACAGTTTAAGAGGGATGCATGATTAGATTGCATCAACCAAAATTACGGCCTTATCATATTGTGTGTAGCCTCCACGTGCCTGTATGACCTCCCTACAATGCCTGGATATGCTCCTGATGAGGCTCAGTATTGCGTGTGGCCTCCACGTGCCTGTATGACCTCCCTACAACGCCTGGATATGCTCCTGATGAGGCTCAGTATTGTGTGTGGCCTCCACGTGCCTGTATGACCTCCCTACAACGCCTGGATATGCCCCTGATGAGCCTCAGTATTGTGTGTGGCCTCCACGTGCCTGTATGACCTCCCTACAATGCCTGGATATGCTCCTGATGAGGCTCAGTAGTGTGTAGCCTCCACGTGCCTGTATGACCTCCCTACAACGCCTGGATATGCTCCTGATGAGGCTCAGTAGTGCGTGTGGCCTCCACGTGCCTGTATGACCTCTCTACAATGCCTGGGCATGCTCCTGATGAGGCTCAGTAGTGTGTGTGGCCTCCACATGCCTGTATGACCTCCCTACAATGCCTGGATATGCCCCTGATGAGCCTCAGTATTGTGTGTGGCCTCCACGTGTCTGTATGACCTCCCTACAATGCCTGGGCATCCTCCTGATGAGGCTCAGTAGTGTATGTGGCCTCCACGTGCCTGTATGACCTCCCTACAATGCCTGGACGTGCCCCTGATGAGCCTCAGTATTGTGTGTGGCCTCCACGTGTCTGTATGACCTCCCTACAATGCCTGGGCATCCTCCTGATGAGGCTCAGTAGTGTATGTGGCCTCCACGTGTCTGTATGACCTCCCTACAATGCCTGGATATGCTCCTGATGAGGCTCAGTGGTGTGTGTAGCCTCCACGTGCCTGTATGACCTCTCTACAATGCCTGGGCATGCTCCTGATGAGGCTCAGTAGTGTATGTGGCCTCCACGTGTCTGTATGACCTCCCTACAATGCCTGGGCATGCTCCTGATGAGGCTCAGTATTGTGTGTGGCCTCCACGTGCCTGTATGACCTCCCTACAATGCCTGGGCATGCTCCTGATGAGGCTCAGTATTGTGTGTGGCCTCCACGTGCCTGTATGACCTCTCTACAATGCCTGGGCATGCTCCTGATGAGGCTCAGTAGTGTGTGTGGCCTCCACGTGCCTGTATGACCTCCCTACAATGCCTGGGCATGCTCCTGATGAGGCTCAGTAGTGTGTGTGGCCTCCACGTGCCTGTATGACCTCCCTACAATGCCTGGATATGCCCCTGATGAGCCTCAGTATTGTGTGTGGCCTCCACGTGTCTGTATGACCTCCCTACAATGCCTGGGCATACTCCTGATGAGGTGTCAGATGGTCTCCTGAGGGATCTCCTCCCAGACCTGGACTAAAGCATCCTCCAACTCCTGGACAGTCTGTGGTGCAAGGTGACGTTGGTGGAAGGAGCGAGACATGATGTCTCAGATGTGCTCAATTGGATTCAGGTCTGGGGAACGGGCGGGCCAGTCCATAGCCTCAATGCCTTCATCTTGCAGGAACTGCTGACACACTACAGCCACAAGAGGTCTGGCACTGTCCTGCATTAGGAGGAACCCAGGGCCACCGCACCAGCATATGGTCTCACAAGAGGTCTGAGGATCTCATCTCGGTACCTAATGGCAGTCAGGCTACCTCTGGGGAACACATGGAGGGCTCAGTGGCGCTCCAAAAAATGCCACCCCACACCATTACTGACCCACTGCCAAACCGGTCATGCTGGAGGATGTAGCAGGCAGCAGATCGGCGTCTCCAGACCCATATGTGTCACATGTGCTCAGTGTGAAGCTGCTCTCATCTGTGAAGAGCTCAGGGCGTCAGTGGTGAATTTGCCAATCCTGGTGTTCTGTAAATGCCAAGTGTCCTGCACGGTGCTGGGCGGTGAGCACAACCCCCATCTGTGGGCATCGGCCCTCATGCCATCCTCATGGAATCGGCTTCTATCCGTTTGTGCAGACACGTGCACATTTGTGGCTGCTGGAGGTCATTTTGCAGGGCTCTGGCAGCGCTCCTCCTGGTCCTCCTTGCACAAAGGCGGAGGTGGCGGTCCTGCTGCTGGGGGTTGTCCTCCTCCAGGTCTCCTGGTAGCGCCTCCATCCTCTGGACACTACGCTGACACACACCGCAAACCACAACAGCAACTTACTCTCCATTCACATCCAGAGCTGCACTCACGCTTCTGCTGGTTACCAGTGAGCGGTGCATTGTGGGAGCTCATGTCCAGCTGCACAGACGTGACGTCAGCTCTGGATGTGTCTGGAGGGTCCCCGGAGCCCCCCGGTACCTGCATCCTCAGCAGCTCTTCCTCCACTATTTTCTTCAGGATCTGACGCTCTGGTGAGGACAGCGCTGAGCGGCCGCAGTGAGACAAGAACTGAGCGCGCACCGAGGACTGCGAGAGGACGCTGCCGAGAGAGGGGGAAAGTGACCATAGAGTACACTATGACATCTCACAGTACAGGCCGCACGGGCCCCCCCCCCCCGCGCACGGGCCCCCCCCCCCCGCACACAGCCGCACGGGCCCCCCCCCCCCCGCACACAGCCGCACGGGCCCCCCCCCCCCCCGCACACAGCCGCACGGGCCCCCCCCCCCCCCCCCGCACACAGCCGCACGGGCCCCCCCCCCCCCGCACACAGCCGCACGGGCCCCCCCCCCCCGCACACAGCCGCACGGGCCCCCCCCCGCACGCAGCCGCACAGGCCCCCCCCCGCACGCAGCCCCACCCCCGCACGCAGCCGCACGGGCCCCCCCCCCGCACACAGCCGCACAGGCCCCCCCCCCCCCGCACAGGCCCCCCCCGCACACAGCCGCACAGCCCCCCCCCCCCCCCCCGCACACAGCCACGTCAGCCCCCGCACAGTACAGGCCCCCGCACACACCGCACGGCCCCCGCACAGCGACGTCAGGCCCCCCCGCACACACACACACACACACACACGCACAGCGACGTCAGCCCCCGCACACACACACACACCGCACAGCGACGTCAGCCCCCGCACACACCGCACAGCGACGTCAGCCCCCGCACACACCGCACAGCGACGTCAGGCCCCCCACGCGCGCACACACACACACACACACGTCAGCCGCGCGCGCGCGCACACACACACACACACAGCGACGTCAGCCCGCGCGCGCACACACACACACCGCACAGCGACGTCAGCCCCCGCGCGCACACACACACACCGCACAGCGACGTCAGCCCCCGCGCGCGCACACACACACCGCACAGCGACGTCAGCCCCCGCGCGCGCACACCGCACAGCGACGTCAGCCCCCGCGCTCACACACCGCACAGCCCCCGCACACACACACACACACACACACGGCACAGCCCCCGCACAGACTGCACACAGAGGCCCAACACAGTGACGTCAGCGCGCGCGCACACACACACACACACACACACACACACACACACGACGTCATCCCCCGCGCGCGCACACACACAGCGACGTCAGCCCCCGCGCGCACACACACACCGCACAGCGACGTCAGCCCGCACGCGCGCACACACACCGCACAGCGACGTCAGCCCCCGCGCGCGCACAGCGACGTCAGCCCCCGCGCTCACACCGCACAGCGACGTCAGCCCCCGCACTCACACACACGGCACAGCCCCCGCACACACACACGGCACAGCCCCCGCACACACACACGGCACAGCCCCCGCACACACACACGGCACAGCCCCCGTACACACACACACACACACACACACACACACGGCACAGCCCCCGCACAGACTGCACACAGAGGCCCAACACAGTGACGTCAGCGCACGCACACACACACACACACACACACAGTCACGCAGTACAGGCCCCACACAGCGACGTCACACTGCACAGCCCGCTGTACACACATGACGTCACACTCCTCCCGCACACAGGTGGTGACGTCACTCTCACCTCAGGTCCGGGCTCTGCTGGAATAGCCCCCGGGTGAAGAGCCGCATCTCCCGCTCCACATCTCCCGCCATGTTTAAACTCCGGACCTTCGCCACACGGCCGCGCCCCCCGCCCCTCATTGGTCTGGACCCGTCTGTTGATTTTTTTCATTGGACGATGGTTAGAAGCTTTACACTTGGTGTTCTGATTGGGGGACACGTAACTCCGCCCAGTGCGCGCAGAGCGGCCGCCATTTTGTCGGAGGTTCACACTACACCCCGGTCACTCATGGCGGCAGATCGTTCGGTGAAAGCTCACAGGAAGTGACGTCATGTTCCCATAGTCACTGGGCGGGTCCTGTGCGCTTGGAAGCGGAGAGGTAAGGCAGCGATATAACAGGTCCTGGAAACCACAAGTCCCAGCATGCCTCTTATGCGGACGAAAAGGCGATTGGTAGTTTCTTGAGGTGTACCTGCTCCAGCTCAAAACAGCAGCCAATGGAATCGCGGCTTTCATTATCCGGAGACTGATGAGAGCTCAGCTCTGATTGGCTCCTGCCATCACATGACCATAGCTCGTCATAGGTTAACCCTTTTCTTGCTGACGGTTTCCTTGTATGTTTTGCAGTGAAGATGAACGGCCAAGCGGACGGAGAGGTGGATTATAAGCGGCGGTACAAGAACCTGAAGCGCAAACTCAAGTTCCTGATCTATGTGAGCGCTGGGGGTCCACTGCATGGGGGAGGGGATATGTGAGTGCTGGGGGTCCGCCGTACGGAGGAGAAGGGGTTATATGAGCTCTGGGGGTCCGCCGTACGGAGGAGAAGGGGTTATATGAGCTCTGGGGGTCCGCCGTACGGAGAGGAAGGGGTTATATGAGCTCTGGGGGTCCGCTGTACGGAGAGGAAGGGGTTATATGAGCTCTGGGGGTCCGCCGTACGGAGGAGAAGGGGTTATATGAGCTCTGGGGGTCCGCCGTACGGAGGAGAAGGGGTTATATGAGCTCTGGGGGTCCGCCGTACAGAGGAGAAAAGGTTATATGAGCGCTGGGGGTCCGCCGTACGGAGGAGAAGGGGTTATATGAGCTCTGGGGGTCCGCCGTACGGAGGAGAAAAGGTTATATGAGCGCTGGGGGTCCGCCGTACAGAGGAGAAAAGGTTATATGAGCGCTGGGGGTCCGCCGTACGGAGGAGAAGGGGTTATATGAGCTCTGGGGGTCCGCCGTACGGAGGAGAAAAGGTTATATGAGCGCTGGGGGTCCGCCGTACGGAGGAGAAGGGGTTATATGAGCTCTGGGGGTCCGCCGTACGGAGGAGAAAAGGTTATATGAGCGCTGGGGGTCCGCCGTACGGAGGAGAAGGGGTTATATGAGCTCTGGGGGTCCGCCGTACGGAGGAGAAAAGGTTATATGAGCGCTGGGGGTCCGCCGTACGGAGGAGAAGGGGTTATATGAGCTCTGGGGGTCCGCCGTACGGAGGAGAAAAGGTTATATGAGAGCTGGGGGTCCGCCGTATGGAGGAGAAGGGGTTATATGAGCGCTGGGGGTCCGCCGTACGGAGGAGAAGGAGTTATATGAGCTCTGGGGGTCCGCCGTACGGAGGAGAAAAGGTTATATGAGCGCTGGGGGTCCGCCGTACGGAGGAGAAGGGGTTATATGAGCGCTGGGGGTCCGCCGTACGGAGGAGAAGGGGTTATATGAGCGCTGGGGGTCCGCTGTATGGAGGAGAAGGGGTTATATGAGCTCTGGGGGTCCGCCGTACGGAGGAGAAAAGGTTATATGAGAGCTGGGGGTCCGCCGTATGGAGGAGAAGGGGTTATATGAGCTCTGGGGGTCTGCTGTACGGAGGAGAAAAGGTTATATGAGCGCTGAGGGTCCGCTGTACGGAGGAGAAAAGGTTATATGAGCGCTGAGGGTCCGCTGTACGGAGGAGAAAAGGTTATATGAGCGCTGAGGGTCCGCTGTACGGAGGAGAAAAGGTTATATGAGCGCTGGGGGTCCGCTGTACGGAGGAGAAAAGGTTATATGAGCGCTGAGGGTCCGCTGTACGGAGGAGAAAAGGTTATATGAGCGCTGGGGGTCCGCTGTACGGAGGAGAAAAGGTTATATGAGCGCTGAGGGTCCGCTGTACGGAGGAGAAAAGGTTATATGAGCGCTGGGGGTCCGCTGTACGGAGGAGAAAAGGTTATATGAGCGCTGAGGGTCCGCTGTACGGAGGAGAAAAGTTATGAGCGCTGGGGGTCCGCTGTACGGAGGAGAAAAGGTTATATGAGAGCTGGGGGTCCGCCGTATGGAGGAGAAGGGGTTATATGAGCGCTGGGGGTCCGCCGTATAGTGGGGAGGGGGCATGTGAGCACTGGGGGTCTATTGTATGGGGGAGAGGGGGTATGTGTGTGTTGGGGGTCCATTGTACGGAGGGGAGGGGACACATGAGCACTGGGGGTCCGCCATACGGAGGGGAAGGGAGTATGAGTCCTGGGGTCCAAAGTACAGAGGGGAGAAGGCACGTGACCCCCAGGGGTCCGCCGTATAGAGGGAAGGGGTATGTGAGTGCTGGGGGTCCGCTGTATGGAGGGGAGGGGGCACATGACCCCCAGGGGTACGGGGGGAGGGGGTATGTGACCCCCCAGGGGTCTGCCGTAAGACGGACGGAGGGGGCACATTACCCTCGGGTACGACGGACGGGGGAAGGGGGTATGTGAGCGCTGGGGGTCCAATGTACGGAGGGGAGGGGGCACATGACCCCCAGGGGTCTGCCGTAAGACGGACGGAGGGGGCACATTACCCTCGGGTACGACGGACGGGGGGAGGGGGTATGTGAGCGCTGGGGGTCCAATGTATGGAGGGGAGGGGGTATGTGAGCGCTGGGGTCCAATGTACGGAGGGGAGGGGAGGGGGTATGTGAGTGCTGGGTGTCCAATGTACGGAGGGGAGGGGGTATGTGAGCGCTGGGGGTCCAATGTACGGAAGGGAGGGGGTATGTGAGCGCTGGGGGTCCAATGTACGGAGGGGAGGGGGTATGTGAGCGCTGGGGGTCCAATGTACGGAGGGGAGGGGGTATGTGAGCGCTGGGGGTTCAATGTACGGAGGGGAGGGGGTATGTGAGTGCTGGGGGTCCAATGTACGGAGGGGAGGGGGTATGTGAGCGCTGGGGGTCCAATGTACGGAGGGGAGGGGGTATGTGAGCGCTGGGGGTCCAATGTACGGAGGGGAGGGGGTATGTGAGTGCTGGGGGTCCAATGTACGGAGGGGAGGGGGTATGTGAGCGCTGGGGGTCCAATGTACGGAGGGGAGGGGGTATGTGAGCGCTGGGGGTCCAATGTACGGAGGGGAGGGGGTATGTGAGCGCTGGGGGTCCAATGTACGGAGGGGAGGGGAGGGGGTATGTGAGCGCTGGGGGTTCAATGTACGGAGGGGAGGGGGTATGTGAGTGCTGGGGGTTCAATGTACGGAGGGGAGGGGGTATGTGAGTGCTGGGGGTTCAATGTACGGAGGGGAGGGGGTATGTGAGTGCTGGGGGTCCAATGTACGGAGGGGAGGGGGTATGTGAGTGCTGGGGGTCCAATGTACGGAGGGGAGGGGAGGGGGTATGTGAGCGCTGGGGGTTCAATGTACGGAGGGGAGGGGGTATGTGAGTGCTGGGGGTTCAATGTACGGAGGGGAGGGGGTATGTGAGCGCTGGGGGTTCAATGTACGGAGGGGAGGGGGTATGTGAGTGCTGGGGGTCCAATGTACGGAGGGGAGGGGAGGAGGTATGTGAGCGCTGGGGGTTCAATGTATGGAGGGGAGGGGGGTATGTGAGCGCTGGGGGTCTGCTGTACGGTTGGTTCCTCTCTTCGCACCCCCTGGACCCCGGCATTTTGTCGTCAGCTCTGGATGTGGCCGCGTCTTATATTTCCTATCTGTAGGAGCAGGAGTGTTTCCAGGAGGAGCTGCGGAGGGCCCAGAGGAAGCTGCTGAAGGTGTCCCGCGATAAGAGGTGAGCGCCGGTGCATTGTGGGCGGTCTCAGGCTTACACCCCGCCCCCTCACCCCGCTCCCTCACCCCGCTCCTCTCTGTCTCCTCAGTTTCCTCTTGGACCGGATCATCCAGTATGAGAACGTGGATGACGACTCCTCAGGTACAGGAGATTGGTGACAGGAGGAGGAACTGAGGAATAATGGAGGGCTGGGATATGGGGGTAACGAGGATGGAGATTTCCAGGAGGAGTAACTGAGTGTTGTCACTTTGCAGATTCTGACCTGACGGCGTCTTCAGATAACAGCGACACGGAGGGCGGCCGCGACACCAGCACCCCGACCGCCAAGAGGTGAGTGCAGAGACCCCATGCTCGGATTCATCGGCAGCGGGGGTCTCGGCGCTGATCACTGAGGGGATTTCGCTTCATTCCTGCAGGAAGAGGAGCCCCTCTGCCGGGCCAGCCTCCCCTCCCCCGTCCTCCTCCTCGGCACTGTCCCTGCACCCGTCTGGAGGCCCCTACCTGAGCGCGGTGAGTGCGGGCCCCGGAGAGCCGGAAACCTTCACATTGTGCCCGGGCATGATGGGAGTTGTTGTGTCACATTGGGGGATGGGGGAGGCCATATTGCTGGGTTGTCACATGACTTCTCCCCCCTCCCTCATCCCATTTCATAATTTGTGTTTTCTCCACCCCTCCCCCGTCCATCAGATGAGCTCACCCCCCTACACCCCGTTCCCCTCGGAATATCTGGCTCCTCTCCCCAACTCCACGTCCCCCAAACCCGAGCGAGTCAAGAGAGACAGAAAGAGCCGCGGGGTTAAACCCAGGAAGCCCAAGGTACCGGTGAGAGCAGCTGTGTGTGAGCGTGGCCCCCGCCGGCCGCCATAGCCCCCCGCTCTGACCATCTCTCCTCTGTCCGCAGATCGCCCTCAGCTCGCCCTCGGGGGTCCTGCCCTTTGGTTCCCGGTCATCTGGACTTCCCCCGCTGTCCTCCTCCAGCAAGCACGCCCCTCCCCCACCCGTCCTCAGCACCGTGCCCGTGCAGATGTTCAGCGATGGCGGGGAGGGCAGCGGAGAAGAGGGGCCCATGGACGGGGACGAGGAAGACGACCTGGTCATAGACATCCCGGAGTAAGCGTGCGGGCCTCGCGGATGTGAGCGCACATGGGCTGCACTGAAGTCTGCTCCAGCGGTGCTGCAGAGTGCACCCTCTGATCCTGGGGGAGTATAGTGTGCCACGCAGCCGAGCGTGACCCTCATAATGAACTGTCCCATGGTAATGACCCCCGGAGATGTGGCCCCGGGCCCTATGTTTACAGCCGACCAGGCCAGATGTTACCAGGAGCCGGCAGCGGGGGTGGGGGTGTATGGGCAGTGCCCCCTCCCTGCAGCATCTGCACCATTCATTATGAATTTTTGTATTGTAGCGCCACCTGGTGATGACAGAGTGGTATTGCATGGAGGCGAAATCCTGCAACAATGTCTATTGTCAGATCTTGTAATCATGATTGAATAAAGATAAAAATACACAAGAGTCTGTGATTTCCTCCAGGATCTGTAGGAAAGTATCGGCCATGTGTCTCAGTCATTCCCCGGTATGTAATCTCCCACCCGGACTTCTTTCATGCCAAGCCGTACACCACCAGGCACAATGACGAGCCGTACAGTTGAAACCCTTAGTTTCCATCCACTCACTATACAGACACATCTGCAGGTTTTTCCCTCTGCTCTATACAGACACATCTGCAGGTTTTTCCTTCCGCTCTATACAGACACCTGCAGGTTTTCCCCTCTGCTCTCTATACAGACACATCTGCAGGTTTTCCCCTCCGCTCTCTATACAGACACATCTGCAGGTTTTTCCCTACGCTCTCTATACAGACACATCTGCAGGTTTTTCCCTCCGCTCTCTATACAGGCACATCTGCAGGTTTTTCCCTCCGCTCTCTATACAGGCACATCTGCAGGTTTTTCCCTCCGCTCTCTATACAGACACATCTGCAGGTTTTTCCCTCCGCTCTCTATACAGACACATCTGCAGGTTTTTCCCTCCGCTCTCTATACAGGCACATCTGCAGGTTTTTCCCTCCGCTCTCTATACAGGCACATCTGCAGGTTTTTCCCTCCGCTCTCTATACAGGCACATCTGCAGGTTTTTCCCTCTGCTCTCTATACAGACACATCTGCAGGTTTTCCCCTCCGCTCTCTATACAGACACATCTGCAGGTTTTCCCCTCCGCTCTCTATACAGACACATCTGCAGGTTTTTCCCTCCGCTCTCTATACAGGCACATCTGCAGGTTTTTCCCTCCGCTCTCTATACAGGCACATCTGCAGGTTTTTCTCACTATCGAATGTGAAGTCAGAATAAATCTTTCCTGTTTCAGGTCAATTAGGTACCAAAATTGTTTCTATTTGCCAAATGCCAGAATAATGAGGAGAGAGAATGTTTTCAGGCATTTTTATTACTTTCTGCAGTGAAGTTTCCATACACTAAGAGTACTGTGCCTTTAAACAATATGGGACCGTCCATGTGATGATGTCATGTCTTTGAAAGCTTCTGATAGGTTTATTGGCAACATCTGAGTTAATTACAGGCACACCTGTGGATGTATTGTAATGCACACCTGAAACACACGGCTTCTTTGTGCAGCATCATGGGAAAGTCAAAATAAATCAGCCAAGATCTCAGGAAGAGAATTGTGGACTTGCAGAAGTCTGGTTCATCCTTGGCTGAAATTTCCAGATTCCTGAAGATGCCTCATTCATCTGTACAAACAATTATACGCAAGTACACACAAGATGGGAATGTCCGGCCATTATACCGCTCAGGAAGAGGCGGGTTCTGTGCACCAGAGATGAATGTGCTTTGGTCAGACGTGCAGATCAAGCCAAGAACAAAAGCAGAAGACCTTGTGAAGATGCTGGCGGAAGCTGGTAACATTGTGTCATTATCCACAGTGAAATGAGTCCTGTGTAAACATGTGCTGAAAGACCACTCTGCCGGGAAGAGGCCATTACTCCAAAAGAAACAGAAAAATGCAACAGGAACAAAGACCTTAATTTTTGGAGATGTCCTGTGGTCTGACGAAACTAAAATTGAACTGTTTAGCCATATTGACCATTGTTACAGTTGGAGGAAACAGGGAGAAGCTTTGAAGCCTAAGAACCCTCCCAACTGTGACACACGGGGGCAGCATCATGTTGTGGGATTGTTTTGCTGCAGGAGGGACTGGTGACTTCACAAAATAGATGGCATTATGAGGAGGGATGATCATGTGGCAATACTGAAGAACATCTCAAGACATCAGCCAGGAACTTAAAGCTTGGGCGGAAATGGGTCTTCCAAATGGACAATGACCCAAAGCTACTGCCAAACTAGTTACAAAGTGGCTTAAGAAGAAAACAGTCAACGTTTTGGAGTGGCCATCACAACACCCTGTTCTCAATCCTATGGACAATTTATGGGCAAAGCTGAAAAGGCCGGTGCGAGCGGCGACCAACAAACATGGCTCAGCTACACCAGATCTGTCAGGAGGAATCGGTCCAAATTCCACCAACTACGGTGAGAAGCTTCTGGAAGGATCCAAAACGTTTCCCCCCAAGTCACACAGTGTAAGGGCAATGCCACCAAATACTAATGACCTGGAGGGAACGTCACTGTGCAGAAAGGAAGAAGAATGTCTGAAAACATTCTCTCGCTCTCTCATTATTCTGGCATTTGGCAAATAGAAATAATTTTGATTCAAAATTGACCCAAAACGAGAGGTTTATTCTGATTGTGACTGATCGCAGGTCTCTATCTGCCTCTGCTGGAGGGGTCTGGATTCGGGGATGGAGGACGTCCCCCCCTGACTGCATTGTGCCCCCTGTACAGATGGAGGAGGAGGATGCTCCGGGCTGTTATCAGGGGGCGGCCGCAGCCTCTTATACCAGTGATGGGAAATCTTAGTCTTCAGCAGAAGACCTTGTGCCCAATTGTAGCTTCAGTTTTGTGGGAACAGTTTGGGGAGGACCCTCATCTGCTCCCCCTGACTGCACAAGCTCCATACAGACATGGAGGGGGGAACATGACGCCGCACAGAGCCCGGACCCATCCTACAATGGAGATTGTGAGCCCGGCCTCCCCCAACATCAGGGTCACCTCACAAATAATCTTCTGGATGAAGAGGCAAGAAATCCCACAGATGCCTCCAAGATCTTGTAGACAATCCTTCCCGGAAGAGCGGAGCCGCTATCTCTGCAGAGGATGACGCCATATTAATGTCTGTGGCAAAAGGAGGATGACGAAGCCCATGGAGGGTGCACATACTTTTCTCCATGTGCAGTGCTGCAGTACTCACCTCTGATCAGCAGGGGGCAGGCGAGGAGCAGCACAATGCTTTCATGTCTCGCTGTATGATAATTTCTGCAGCTGTCTGGTTAGATATCGGGGTCTGGGCTCACTATCAGGGTTTCCTCTTACTGTCAGGGTCTCCTTTTACTGCCAGGGTCTCCGCTCGCTGTCGGGGTCTGGTCTCGCAGTCGGGGTCTCCTCTTACTGCCAGGGTCTCCGCTCGCTGTCTGGGACTTGGCTCGCTGTCGGGGTCTGGGCTCGCAGTCAGGGTCTCCTCTTACTGTCGGGGTCTCCGCTCGCTGTCGGGGACTTGGCTCGCTGTTGGGGTCTGGGCTCGCAGTCGGGGTCTCCTCTTACTGTCAGGGTCTCCTATTACTGTCAGGGTCTCGGCTCGCTGTCAGGGTCTCCTCTTACTGTCGGGGTCTCCTTTTACTGCCGGAATCTCCGCTCGCTGTCGGGGTCTGGGCTCGCTGTCGGGGTCTGGGCTCGCAGTCGGGGTCTCCTCTTACTGTCAGGATCTTCTTTTACTGCCGGAGTCTCGGCTCGCAGTTGGGGTCTTGGCTCGCTGTTGGGGTCTCGGCTCGCTGTCGGGGACTCGGCTCGCAGTCGGGGTCTCCTCTTACTGTCAGGGTCTCCGCTCGCTGTCGGGGACTCGGCTCGCTGTCGGGGTCTCTGCTCACTTTTGGGGCTTTCGGCTCATTTTTGGGGCTTTCAGCTCGCTGTCGGGGTCTCAGCTCGCTGTCGGGGTCTTCTCTTACTGTCGGGGACTCGGCTCGCTGTCGGGGTCTGGGCTCACTTTTGGGGCTTTCGGTTCGCTGTCGGGGTCTCAGCTCGCTGTCGGGGTCTCTGCTCACTGTCATGGTCGTGGCTCGCTGTCAGTGAACGGAAACAAAAAATACCTCACGGCTGAGGGTTTGTTACACCTGTATACGGGCGACATGATACGTTGTAGCAAACTACAGCTGAGCGGAGTCACGGCACCATTCTGGGGGTAACACATGACACAGGACGACTTAGTTTTTGCCTTTATTGAGTGCAGTAATCAGGAGGAGACTGTGACATGCAAATATAGGGCGCTCCACCTCCCGCGCACCCCGATCCAAACCTGACACACACGACACAAAACACCATCAGTCACGTGCGGCCCGGCATCATAACATCAGGCAGTACTCAGCGGTCCTGACCCCGTCACCATGACAGCAGCAGCCCTGTCGCTGTCCCTTTAAATCTCTGCCTCTGCCGGGTTTGGAGGTCTGACGCCTTTCGGTTCAGCAGACGGGCCTGGGACAAGCGGACCTAAGAGACTGGCTTGTTTCTAACGGGAAGGAGACTGTTTGGTAGGAGTTGTGCTCGCTCTGAGGTTGCCATGGTAGCACCCACAGACCAATCCTAATTAGAATTCCTGTCATGTGATCATGAGTGACGGTCACATGACAGAAAGTCCATGCATAGAAGTATTTGACGCTGCCTTGGCAACCCCAGAGCGAGCACAATAGCTATAGATCTTCCCTGTGGAGTCTCTTACGCCCTAAGAGAGGAAGCGCCTGCGTCATGTGACCGCGTTTCTCATGCAGCGGTATACAGTATACACAACATGGTATTGTCTGGTTCGGTCATTGACAACCCTGATTTACCCCTCCCCCACCCTGGAAGATTTTTGGGCTTTTGCCTCTTAATCGTGGCGTCCGACGCCGTTCCCTACGTTCTGACCGCTCCCGCTTCGCCAGCGTAAAACAAATAGAGTAATAAAGTTACAAAAGACACGATTTTGCATAAACGCAGTGCCGGCGTGCGAAGATCGAGCACTGACTCTCCCCCCCCGCCCCCGCCCATTGTACAAAACAGATCACACACATCCCCTCCCCCAACATACAAAACGCAAAGTCACAAAACATTAAAAAAACAAGACGTGCAAAGAGTGAAGGTGTGAGCGGTGCATAGTGGGCGCCGTGGTACCGGCGGGCGCACGTCCTCGCCATCTCACAGGGCGCTCCATTCATCTAACCGTAACCGGAGACTGGTTGCTATGGAGGTGCTACCCATAGCAACCATAGCTCGGATGGACGATGCCTAATCTGTCCTGAGCCGCCATCTTGTCTGGGATGTGACCCCATTACAAATATGCAGCCAATCAGATGTCAGCGGGTTGGAGAGCGCGGCTGCTCTTTTACCGCGTGATTACGAGAGAAGTGAGTTGATCGTCAATAATCACAGGCGCCAATATTTATACGACTGGCGGTTTGTGCTCGCTCCTGGGTTATATGGCTCCGTCTGCCCCCTGCATAGTTACATTTTATTTTGCGCGGTCACACAGCGATGGGAATGTGATCTAACTCTATAGTTTCTGGTCCTTTCAAACATGGCCGCCAAGGTGCCAGATTAATGGAAGTTTTCGTGTGCGGACCCGCGGCGGTGCGGGATGTCTGTGGTGATACTGTCGTTTGCAGAGAGGCGTAGTAGTTGCTAATTACATATTTTTTTGTTCGTGTCTCGGTGGGTTTGATCATTTAGTAAAACATATGGATCGCCCATAGCAACAGTGCTGATGTGCGCTAAGTGGTTGCTATGGGCGACTGACAGAAAAGACCTCAGGCCTTCACTGTCCTCCCGCTACCACATAATGGCATTAGCCTGACAGAAGCCGGCGGATCACTTACAGATTAGCAGCGCTCAGCCGCCACGTGACCCGCCAGGATCTAGGAGTAATTAAATCCAATTACCAGACAGAAATCTCCGCTAATGAGACGAGGCGCTGTCTAATCCGCGGCGGAGTAATGAGGCCTCACCAGGCAGGAGCGCCGCCGAGCCGGGCGCCTCAGTCTACACAGAAAACAGTAACTGATCTCAATATTATACTTTAGGCCTCGTCCTTAGCGGAGTCAGCCATTTTGTGAGAGGTACACTGTAGATTCGTCCACTTTATGGACGTCAGAGACTGGATTCCACCATTTTGTGGATTGTCGATTTGGTCACTCTCTTCATTCTGGCTACCATTTTGTGGCAATCGTAGACTGAATTCCACCATTTTGTGAGATTAACACTGAAGATTCGTCCATTCTTTCAGTTACTCGGTCATTTCCGCCATTTTGTGACTGGGATAGATTGTGTTCCACCATTTTGTTTCAATCTGCCATTTTGTGACAGTTAATCCATCATTTTGGGAGAGTAACACTGTAGATTCGTCCATTTTGTCAGTCACCTGGCTGTTTCTGCTTCTCTATGCCGGTAATACACTGGATTACACCATTTTGTGGTAGTCAGTCCACCATTTTGGGAGATTAACACGGTAGATTCGTCCATTTTGTCAGTCACTCGGTCATTTCCACCATTTTGTGACTGGGATAGATTGCGTTCCACCATTTTGCGTCTTTCTGCCATTTTGTGACCATTAATCCACCATTTTGGAAGAGTAACACTAGATTCGTCCATTTTGTCAGTCACTCGGTCATTTCCACCATTTTGTGACTGGGATAGATTGCGTTCCACCATTTTGCGTCTTTCTGCCATTTTGTGACCGTTAATCCACCATTTTGGAAGAGTAACACTAGATTCGTCCATTTTGTCAGTCACTCTGTCATTTCCACCATTTTGTGACTGGGATAGGTTGCGTTCCACCATTTTGTGTCATTCTGACATTTTGGGAGCGTAACACTATAGATTCCTCCATTTTGTCAGACATTTGGTTGCTTCTGCCTTTCTATGACTGGATTGCACCATTTTGTGGCCTTGTTTTCCAGTGACATCATTAGTTCTTACAAAGTGGTGGCCTCCGTTGAGATCCCAGGCCTCCATTGGTTGGTTCTACTATCAATATTAGCTACCCCCTGAGATATATTATTGACCCCTACTGACCACCCTGGGGTACATTTTTTGGCTAATTAAAGGGGTATTCTGCACCATTTAAAGGGCAGAGGTCACGTTCCCACCCAAGACCCCAAGTGAGCACCTGGACCGGCTCTGACCCGGGGTTGGCTTAGGACAGTTCTGGTCGGTGATTCCCATACGGTGAGGTCATCATAAAGCAGCCATTTTTCATGGATTTATATTGATATGAATATACACATTATCAGTTAGTGATCGCCCCATTGTTGCCTCCTCTCCAAATTCCGTCAGTGAAAGAATAAACAGGTAACGTCTAGTTATGGCGCAGACGTAGGCATATTCATCCTTCCTCCCGGCGGCCATCTTTATGTAGACCATGACTTTCCATGAAGTGAGTTTAGTGGTGTGAGTGTGCAGGTGTGTGATCCCTGTCAGATCCCTGCCATTTCTCCGCGCTCTTTAGTCGGTGAAGGTGGATCCTGGAAGCTCATTGGTCAGCGTGTGCCAGTGTTCTGCCCTCTGATTGGTGGAAGAGAGACACTGCATCCAGTGTTTCAGACACTCCCCTTTTGCGTTCATGCCGAGCGTAACACCCCCTGGAATACAGAAGATTCGAGTTACGAGATGGAGGATTCAGTAAGTTTTGTACAAGTTCAATAGAAAATGGCCGCCATTACATGGAGGGGATATGTCACGCCTGCAAGCTGTCTTGGCCAATCAGAAGCACTGCGGTCACCTAATGACATCAAGATCTGTCTACGGGGCCTAAGCCAACCTCTGAGCCCTGTCATCCCATGTAGCTCACACCTACATGACGGCCATCTTTAATCTCAACTATGAAATCGCCTGTGTAGCTCGCGCCTCCATGACAGCCATCTTTATTCTCACCTATGAAATCGTTGGACTTTCCCAGGTCATAATCCCACACAGTCACCTCCAGGCTCCGCTTCTGGAGCTCATGCAGAGCGATTTTGTAGAAGAACTCCTGAATAATGACAGGAAGATAATTACAATGGTGACAGCCATTTTAGAAGATGAAACTCACCATTATAAAATGGCGGCAAACAGTGACACAACCCCACCGTTTACCTCATTAAATTCTGGGTTCAGTGTCTTCTTCTTCACCGCCGTCTTGTGTTTGGATTTTTTCTCCACATCTGGCTTCAGATAACTGGAAGACAAGACATAAAGAATATTTCCCACACCCTACCAGAATAGATTGGACACTCCCTTTAAGGATGACCTCAGAGACTGAGGCCAGTTGGTGACAACCATATGTTGTTTTGCATCTTTATATTATCTGGACGTTTTGGGGCCCCAGAACTAGAACCACCACATCCATGGTGGATCCTCTGCTCATCTCCCACACATCTGCCTATACCCAAGGGGACCCGGATTACTGACGCCTGTCTTCCCACAGCCGCCTGTCCCTGAGGGCCGAGGCTTCACCTGTGCACGGCGCCCATGTGTGTGGAGCCATCCTGTGAAGATTCCTGGGAGGACCAAGCCAGCGAGGAGGGACCTGACCTTCTTCAAATGGCGTCCTGAAGCAGTAGGCAGGGCTGAATATATAGGAAAGTGTCCTGGGGTACTATTCACATAGGACCCCTGAAAACGGACCCGCAGGAGCAAATGAAAATCAGATATTCAGCATTGTATGGCGGCATTTTTATTAAGAATTCAATGGCAATATTTGTTTTCTGTGTGATATTTGTACTCTATAGGGTGATATTATATATCTGTATAAGGCGGTGTTTTCTGTATATGGCGGTATTATTCAGTGTATATGGCGGTGTCTTCTGGGAATGATATTAGGATTAGATACAGCAGGTACATGATAGGCTGTGATACATTTCTCTGTAGACAGGATACGCATCATGTCTCTGTGCAGAGCATTGTGCACACAGGTGATGCTCTTCTGCATCTTCCTGAACTACAGAGCCGGCAGTGACATGTTTCCTTTGTGCAGAGCATTTTGTATTTGGAGATGCTCTGCTGTGTTTCTCTGAGCCCTAGCTGACAGGTTGTTTGACTGCACAGGACTCCATGCAGGTTCTGGGAGGTGCTGGTTACTCAGGTGTTCCACCTTCCTGGTAATTGCTCTGTTTCATTACTGGGCATGCTCTCCTAGAACCTCGCCAGTCGTTCTCTCTGGTTCTGCAGTTGTGCTCGTGGCTTGTTTGTGTTATGATCCAAGTTTCTTGACCCCAGACCATTGTTTAACTCCTCTCTGCCCACTCCCTGTTCTTGTCGTTACCTCCTGGCTTCTGACCTCGGACCACTACCTGACCACGTCTCTGTCTGCTCCCTGAATCTAGTACGTACTCTCCTGGAATTCTGACCCTCGGCCTGTGACTTGATAACATCTCTGCATTCTCCCTCTGTCCTGACGTGTCCTCCTGTTTCCTGACCCGGCTTGTCTGATTAATCTTCTGTCTATACTATCCGTAAGTAGTGACTAGCATCACCTTAGGATTAGATACGTATTCCTATTCCCGGATCCTCCCCTCACAGCTATAATTTCGGCAGTGAGGAGATGACTGCGGTACAGTACAGGGTCCGGGGGGATGGAGATGCAGCTACGTTGGCTTCCCAGCCATTCTCTGTGGTGGGATTACTCACAGGTGCAGGCAAATCTGAAGACTACAATTAAGTCTGTAAGTGGATGAGATGAGTCACGTCGTCCTCGTAGACGGAGCCATACATGGTGGGATGTGAGCGGTAATTACTGCTGGGCACCGGGCGTGAAGAGGGAGCGGGCAACCAGTCATTGATGAAGCCCTCCGCCATGTCCGCCCTGCTCCGGCACAGACCTGCGACTTACCAGGGTCTCTATAGGGGGTTTATGTCATCATTCGCTGCGCTTGTCTGTTGGTGATCTTCACCGGGCGACATGGCTGCTCACTGACATTTCACTTCTAATTATCAATGTGATGTTCACTGAAGTATCTTAATTAAGAATCGTTAATCAGTGGTGGAAAAATATACAGGACCCCTGACCAGCCAACCGCACTGACACCGCTCAATGTGGGCACCGGACCCAAAAATACATCATAGCAGCTGACCTGTCCCCTTCTAAAGCTTTGGGATACAATTCCTCACTAGTTTCAGGATCTCCAGATCCAAAAGACGGTTCTGACCTAATCTCACAGCTGAGGGTTTGTTGCTTTGCATCCAGTGTGTAAAATCCTGTGTGAGGTAACACATCAACAGCACAAATATCACTCCTGTCATGATGTGGAG
Organism: Anomaloglossus baeobatrachus; assembly: GCF_048569485.1. Taxonomy (NCBI): domain Eukaryota; kingdom Metazoa; phylum Chordata; class Amphibia; order Anura; family Aromobatidae; genus Anomaloglossus; species Anomaloglossus baeobatrachus. Next base: position 301,008,360 of record NC_134359.1, read on the forward strand.
AGGTGACCACTCATACATGATCACTGACTGGAGGAGACATGGAGAGGTGACCACTCGTACATGATCACTGGCTGCAGGAGACGTGACCACTCATACATGATCACTGGCTGGAGGAGGCATGGAGAAATGACCATTTATACATGATCACTGGCTGGAGGAGACATGGAGAGGTGACCTCTCATACATGATCACTGGCTGGAGGAGACATGGAGAGGTGACCACTCATACATTATCACTGGCTGCAGGAGACGTGACCACTCATACATGATCACTGACTGGAGGAGACATGGAGAGGTGACCACTCGTACATGATCACTGGCTGGAGGAGACATGGAGAGGTGACCTCTCATACATTATCACTGGCTGGAGGAGACATGGAGAGGTGACCACTCATACATGATCACTGGCTGGAGGAGGTGTGGAGAGGTGACCACTCACACATGATCACTGGCTGTAGGATATTTGACCACTAATACATGATCACTGGTTGGAGGAGGCATGGAGAAGTGACCACTTATACATGATCACTGGCTGGAGGAGACATGACCACTCATACATGATCACTGGCTGGAGGAGATGTGACCACTCATACATGATCACTGGCTGGAGGAGACATGACCTCTCATACATGATCACTGGCTGGAGGAGACATGGAGAGGTGACCACTCATACATGATCACTGACTGGAGGAGACATGGAGAGGTGACCACTCGTACATGATCACTGGCTGGAGGAGACATGGAGAGGTGACCACTCATACATGATCACTGGCTGAAAGAGAGGTGACCACTCAAACATGATCACTGGCTGGAGGAGGCATGGAGAAATGACCATTTATACATGATCACTGTCTGGAGGAGATGTGGAGAGGTGACCACTCATACATGATCACTGGCTGGAGGAGACATGGAGAGGTGACCTCTCATACATGATCACTGGCTGGAGGAGACATGGAGAGGTGACCACTCATACATGATCACTGGCTGCAGGAGACGTGACCACTCATACATGATCACTGACTGGAGGAGACATGGAGAGGTGACCACTCGTACATGATCACTGGCTGGAGGAGACATGGAGAGGTGACCACTCATACATGATCACTGGCTGGAGGAGGTGTGGAGAGGTGACCACTCACACATGATCACTGGCTGTAGGATATTTGACCACTAATACATGATCACTGGTTGGAGGAGGCATGGAAAAGTGACCACTTATACATGATCACTGGCTGGAGGAGACATGACCACTCATACATGATCACTGGCTGGAGGAGACATGACCTCTCATACATGATCACTGGCTGGAGGAGACATGGAGAGGTGACCACTCATACATGATCACTGGCTGAAAGAGAGGTGACCACTCATACATGAACACTGACTGGAGGAAACATGGAGAAGTGACCACTCGTACATGATCACTGGCTGTAGGATATTTGACCACTAATACATGATCACTGGTTGGAGGAGGCATGGAGAAGTTACCACTTATACATGATCACTGGCTGGAGGAGACATGGAGAGGTAACCACTCGTACATGATCACTGGCTGGAGATGTGGAGAGGTGACCACTCATACATGATCACTGACTGGAGGAGACATGGAGAGGTAACCACTCGTACATGATCACTGGCTGGAGGAGACGTGGAGAGGTGACCACTCATACATGATCACTGGCTGAAAGAGAGGTGACCACTCATACATGAACACTGACTGGAGGAGACATGGAGAGGTGACCACTCGTACATGATCACTGGCTGGAGGAGACGTGGAGAGGTGACCACTCGCACATGATCACTGGCTGGAGGAGACGTGACCACTCATACATGATCACTGGCTAGAGAAGACATGAAGAGGTGACCACTCATATATGATCACTGGCTGGAGGAGAGGTGACCATTCATACATGAACACTGACTGGAGCAGACATGGAGAGGTGACCACTCGTACATGATCACTGGCTGGAGGAGGTGTGGAGAGGTGACCACTCACACATGATCACTGGCTGTAGGATATTTGACCACTAATACATGATCACTGGTTGGAGGAGGCATGGAGAAGTGACCACTTATACATGATCACTGGCTGGAGGAGATGTGACCACTCATACATGATCACTGGCTGGAGGAGATGTGAGCACTCATACATGATCACTGGCTGGAGAAGACATGGAGAGGTGACCACTAATAAATGATCACTGGCTGGAGATGTGGAGAGGTGACCACTCGTACATGATCACTGACTGGAGGAGACATGGAGAGGTAACCACTCGTACATGATCACTGGCTGGAGGAGACGTGGAGAGGTGACCACTCATACATGATCACTGGCTGAAAGAGAGGTGACCACTCATACATGAACACTGACTGGAGGAGACATGGAGAGGTGACCACTCGTACATGATCACTGGCTGGAGGAGACGTGGAGAGGTGACCACTCGCACATGATCACTGGCTGGAGGAGGAGACGTGACCACTCATACATGATCACTGGCTAGAGAAGACATGAAGAGGTGACCACTCATATATGATCACTGGCTGGAGGAGAGGTGACCATTCATACATGAACACTGACTGGAGCAGACATGGAGAGGTGACCACTCGTACATGATCACTGGCTGGAGGAGGTGTGGAGAGGTGACCACTCACACATGATCACTGGCTGTAGGATATTTGACCACTAATACATGATCACTGGTTGGAGGAGGCATGGAGAAGTGACCACTTATACATGATCACTGGATGGAGGAGATGTGACCACTCATACATGATCACTGGCTGGAGGAGATGTGAGCACTCATACATGATCACTGGCTGGAGAAGACGTGGAGAGGTGACCACTCATACATAATCACTGGCTAGAGGACACGTGGAGAGGTGACCACTCATACATGATCACTGTCTGGAGGAGACGTGGAGAGGTGACTACTCAAACATGATCACTGGCTGGAGAAGGCATGGAGAAATGACCATTCATACATGATCACTGGCTGGAGATGTGACCACTCATACATGATCACTGGCTGGAGGAGACGTGGAGAGGTGACTACTCATACATGATCACTGGCTAGAGGAGATGTAACCACCTATACATAATCACTGGCTGGAGGAGGCGTGGAGAGGTGACCACTCATATGATCACTGGCTAGAGAAGACATGAAGAGGTGACCACTCATATATGATCACTGGCTGGAGGAGAGGTGACCATTCATACATGAACACTGACTGGAGGAGACATGGAGAGGTGACCACTCGTACATGATCACTGGCTGGAGGAGGTGTGGAGAGGTGACCACTCACACATGATCACTGGCTGTAGGATATTTGACCACTAATACATGATCACTGGTTGGAGGAGGCATGGAGAAGTGACCACTTATACATGATCACTGGCTGGAGGAGATGTGACCACTCATACATGATCACTGGCTGGAGGAGACGTGGAGAGGTGACCACTAATACAAGATTACTGGCTGGAGGAGGTTTGAAGAGGTGACTACTCATACATGATCACTGGCTGGAGGAGACGTGACCACTCATACATGATCACTGGCTGGAGGAGACGTGACCACTCATACATAATCACTGGCTAGAGGAGGCGTGGAGAGGTGACCACTCACACATGATCACTGGCTGTAGGAGACGTGACCACTCATACATGATCACTGGCTGGAGAAGATGTGGAAAGGTGACCACTCATACATGATCACTGGCTGGAGGAGATGTGACCACTCATACATGATCACTGGCTGGAGGAGATGTGACTACTCATACATGATCACTGGCTGGAGGAGACATGGAGAGGTGACCACTAATAAATGATCACTGGCTGGAGATGTGGAGAGGTCACCACTCATACATGATCACTGACTGGAGGGGACGTGGAGAGGTCACCTCTCATACATGATCACTGACTGGAGGGGACGTGGAGAGGTCACCACTCATACATGATCACTGACTGGAGAACACAATGTTTTGGTGACCTCAGATCCAAACTAAGCTTGATCACACATAAGTAGACGCAGAACATCTTTGACCTTTCTCTGATGTAGGTGATGTTTAAATAATCTCTGAACTGGGGGCAACATCCTGCAGATGTCCGACCATCAGGACCATGACCCTCGCTCCTCCGATTCACTCAATTTCTTTAAGCCTGAGGAACTTCCCAGGTAGGAATAGGTCAAAGTGTGACGACTCATTGCATCGATGCATCTCCTCCAGATCTTTAGGCCTTGATATCTGGTGACTTTTAATGAACCATTTATACATGAAACCCCAAGATGGATGGGAACTGCTACGGATGACATGTGGCTCTAGGGCTACAGTTCTTCTACCACCAGCCTATTAGAAATGCCCCGGCAGTATGACCACTGGGTCGGAGCAGCATCATTGGGATATTGTAGGTACAGAAGACGTGTCACATCAGCAGCTCCTTCTTCCATCCTGCAGCCTCGAAAAGTCTCAAGTCACGAATATATCCACAAGTCGATAGAGGGATAGACATTAGATTCTATCTGATTTTTTTTGCTCATACTACATAAAAGGTTAAGTCATAGATGTGAATAAATTATCACGTCCTCCGTGTATTCAACGCCCCGCGAGCAAGTGATTAACAACGTTCTAATGTGCTGAAATAAGTGAACCCAGGCAGCCGTCCCAGAGCTGCTATTCGGTAATCTGCCTGAAATAATTGTGCTTAATATAGGTGCTACATAGTGACATTGCCACAACTGCACAAGCCAGGTTCACGCCTCAGCCCTGCATACAATTAGCCTTTCATGCAGAAACACTCCGTGCCGGGGGCTCATAGCCTGATAGCGTGTGAGCAGAATTGCACCAGGGAGCCGCCAAAGACACGGGCGGATGACAGATACAAGATAACGCCGCTAAAATCCTGAACTCCACCATTACTCATCCTCTGTGCGGCATCATTCGGTCAATCAGTGGCTTACGAGAGCCAACGGGTCCGACCAACCTAATGGACCTTCTCTATATGTGACCCTATCCTATCCTCTATATCCAAACCTTCTCCACACATAAGTGGACAAGGACTACTGTTGAGATTTATACATGGGTGGGCAATTCATAAAGAAATGCAGGGGTGCAGCGACATAACAACGCTGGCAGACATGTCCATAGGGATCGTTGGAAAGCTTGGTCATGGAGAGACACCTATAAGCGTCAGTTACAACCCTGAGTCCAACGAAGGTTACTCTCAGGTCCTTTCACATAACCCAAGTCCTAGAGTTTCTGTTTGATTTGGGTTACCACAGTCTTTGTGTAGACAACAAGGTTAAAACCCCTAAAATTGGTATAAAACCTCAGAATGTGACGGTCAACAGGATTAAGAAGTAAAGACAGAGGATAGATGTCAAGAAAAAGAAGAATATCAACTCAAGAAGGACAAAAGTGAAGGAAAAATTTCAAGATAGTGGATGGGTTGATAGAAATAACAGGAACACCAGTAGAAGTCAAGGACAAAACTAAAGATGAAGGAAAGACTGGAGTCAAAATCTAAAACCAAGAGCATAAATATATCCAAAACTAAAGCCAGACTGGAGAAGAGGACAAAAGAAAATGTGGAAGCCATAATCCAAGACCAAAAGCTGAGATATGTCTCAAACTGAAAGCAAAGACAAGTCTAGAGAAGAGGTTGGAGCCACCATCTAAGACCAAGAGTATAAATACATCTAGAACTAAAGCCCATACCAAGCTGGGAGATAAGGCCAAATGAAAGGTTGGAGCCTCCACCCAAAAAGGCTCGTTAAAAGGCTAACACAAGAATGGAAAGAGGCCAAAGGATAGACTGAAACCACTATGCCAAAGAAGAAATACGGTACGTTTAGATGTGAAGGCAAAGATAAGACTTGGCTGAAGAGACCAACCAAAAGAAGAATTGCATCTACAACAAAAGCCAGTGACAAGACTAGAGATGATGACAAAGGAAAGGTTGGAGCCACCATCCAAAACCAAACGCAGGAATACATCGTGTGCAGAATTATTAGGCAAGTTGTATTTTAGCGAATTTTTTTATTATTGATCAACTACAATGTTCTCAATCACCCAAAAGACTCATAAATGTCAGCGCTTAATATTTTTGGCAGTTGGAGGGGTTTTTAGATTTCACTTCTTAGGAGGATCTGTTTGTGCAGGTGACTATTACTGTGCAGAATTATTAGGCAACTTAATAAAAACCAAATATATTCCCATCTCACTTGTTTATTGTCACCAGGTAACCAATATAACTGCACAAAATGTAGAAATAAACATTTCTGACATGCAAAAACAAAACCCCAAAAAATTAGTGCCCAATATCGCCCCTTTTCTTTCTGATGACCCTCAGCAGCCGACCATCCATAGATTCTGTCATTGCTTGATCTGTTTACGATCCACATTGCGTGCAGCAGCCACCACAGCCTCCAGCCACCGCAGCCTCCAGCCACCACAGCCTCCAGACACCACAGCCTCCAGACACCGCAGCCTCCAGACACCGCAGCCTCCAGACACCGCAGCCTCCAGACACCGCAGCCTCCAGACACCGCAGCCTCCAGACACCGCAGCCTCCAGACACCGCAGCCTCCAGACACTGCTCCCAGAGGTGGACTGTTTTCCCTCCCTGTAGATCTCACATTTTATGAGGGACCACAGGTTCTCTATGGGGTTCAGATCAGGGGAACAAGGGGGCCATGTCATTATTTTTTCATCTTTTAGACCTTTACTGGCCAGCCACGCTGTGGAGTAGTTGGATGCATGTGATGGAGCATTGTCTTGCATGAAAATCATGTTTTTCTTGAACGATAGCGACTTCTTCCTGCAGCACTGCTTGAAGAAGTTGTCTTCCAGAAACTGGCAGTAGGTCTGGGAGTTGAGCTTCCTCCATCCTCAACCTGAAAAGCTCCCACAAGTTGATCTTCGATGATCCCAGCTCATACCAGTGCCCACCTCCACCTTGCTGGCGTCTGAGTCGGAGTGGAGCTGCCCTTTACTGATCCAGCCTCGGGCCCATCCATCTGCCCATCAAGAGTCACTCTCATTTCATCAGTCCATAAAACCTTTCAAAAATCAGTCTTCAGATATTTCTTGGCCCAGTCTTGAGGTTTTATCTTATGTCTCTTGTTCAGAGGTGGTGGTTTTCGGCCTTCCTTACCTCGGTCATGTCCCTGAGTATGGCACACCTTGTGCTTTTTGATACTCCAGTAACGTTGCAGCTCTGAAATATGGCCAAACTGGTGGCAAATGGCATCTTGGCAGCTTCACACTTGATTTTCCTCAATTCATGGGCAGTTATTTTGCGCCTTTTTTTGCCCAGCACGCTTCTTGCGACCCTGTTGGCTATTTGCCATGAAATGCTTGATTGTTCGGTGATCACGCTTCAAAAGTTTGGCAATTCCAAGACTGCTGCATCCCTCTGCAAGACATCGCACAATTTTGGACTTTTCAGAGCCTGTCAAATCTCTCTTCTGACCAATTATGCCAAAGGAAAGGAAGTTGCCTAATAATTAAGCCCCCCTTATATAGGGTGTTGTGTCATTACACCGCACCCCTCCTCATTACAGAGAGGCACATCACCTGATTTACTTCATTGGTAATTGGCTCTCAGCCTATACAGCTCGGAGTAGGACGACATGTATAACAAGTATCATGTGATCACAAAACTCATCTGCCTAATAATTAAGCACCCCTTATATAGGGTGTTGATGTCATTACACCGCACCCCTCCTCATTACAGAGAGGCACATCACCTGATTTACTTCATTGGTAATTGGCTCTCAGCCTATACAGCTCGGAGTAGGGCAACATGTATAACAAGTATCATGTGAGCAAAATACTCATCTGCCTAATAATTCTGCACGCAGTGTACGTCTTCAAGTCAATAAGTAAAAGCAAAGACAAAACTGGAGAAGAAGCCAAAATAAAGACAGGAACCACCTTTGAAGTCCAAGAGCAGAAATACACCTAGACCTAAAGCCAATAATAAGAATGGACAAGGCCAAAAGAATGTCTGGAGACAACATCTATAGCCAAGGACAAAAATATATTTACAACTCAATGCAAAGACGCAAGGCCAAAGGAAAGGCTGGAGCAACAATCTGAGGGCAGAAATAGTTCAGAATGTATGCCAATGTCAAGACTGAAGATGAGGCCAAACGAAAGGCTGGAGAATTCACACAAGAGCAGAAATACATCTATGCCTAAATGACTAGACTTCAGATAAGACTGAAGGAGAGGTTGGAGCCATCATTTAAAACTTAGAGCAAACAAACATCTAGACCAAAAGCCTATGACAAGACTGAAGTAGAGGCCAAAAGAAAGTCTAGACTCGAGACACCATTCAAAACTAAGAACAGAAATATGTTTAAAACTGAAGGCAAAGACAAGACACAAGGCCAAAGAAGAAGCTAAAGCCGCCATCCAAGAGCAGAAACATATCTAGAACAAATGCCAAAGACAGAGCTCAGAATAAGGGCAAATGAAAGATTGGAGCCACCATCCAAGGACGAGAGCAAACATATGTCTAGAATTAAAGCCACCAAGAAGACTGGATACAACAGCAAAAGAAAGGATGGAGCCACCTCTGAAAAGTAGAAATACGCCTAGAACTACCGTTAATGACGAGACTGGACAAGAGGTAGGAACCACCATCTAAGACCAAGAATATAAATATATCAATAACTACTGTCAATGACGAGACTGGAAAAGAGGTTGGAGCCACCATCAAAGACCATGAGAAAAAATACATCAAGGACTACCATCAACGACGAGACTGTAGAAGAGGTGGGAGCCACCATCCAAGAGTATTAATACATCTGACGAGACTGGAAAAGAGGTTGGAGCCACCATCTAAGACCATGAGTATAAATACATCAAGGACTACCATCAACTACGAGACTGTAGAAGAGGTGGGAGCCACCATCCAAGAGTATTAATACATTTGACGAGACTGGAATAGAGGTTGGAGCCACCATCTAAGACCATGAGTATAAATACATCAAGAACTACCATCAACGACGAGATTGCAGAAGAGGTTGGAGCCTCCTTCTAAGACCAAGAGTATTAATACATCTAGAACTACCGTCAATGACGAGACTGGACAAGAGTCCAAACAAACAAGCCTGGATCCACGTTCAAAAGCAGAAGAACCAAATTGTAGTAGAGTCAAGAAGAAACAATATTTCCAAGAAGTTAGACATTATGTTCAAGAAACATTGGGGATCTACTAAGACCAAGTGTAGAAGGATGGAAGAACTAAGTATGAAGATAAGACCCAAGAATCAAGAACAATAAGAAGATAAGAGCCATCAACATCTACTAAAGGACAAGAGCATTATCAATTGGATTTCACCTACGAAAACCTACGACCAATCTCATCTGCATAAAGATGTCCCACAGTCCTCCCGCACCTTGTGTCATCAAGAATTTAATAATTTGTTTTAGGTTTTTGTTTACAAAATTTGACCTGATCACTTAAAAACTCATCAACCTGGACAATTGTGAGAAGACCTCTGCTAATCCCCTTGTTCTCGGAGCCTCTGGTGATGAGGTGGGGGTTGAGGAAGGAATATCCGAGTGTCTACTTACGTTTTAACATAAGGATCTGAAAATCCATTGACGTCCATAGCAGCGAGATGAGCACAACGCATGATGCCAACGACGAGCCCCCCGCGTTCAGTGCTGAATGTTAGCGACAAAAGGATCCGCCCTCGTTCCTCTAGTTCCCACTCCTGACAGCGCTCCAGCTGAGGACACAGGGAAGGGGCACAAATTCGTTTTCCGTATTAGAACCTCAGATTATGGGATCATTACGCTAGAACTGGCGCAAGTATAAAGTAAATATGTCATGCAAAAACAGAGCCCCTATTGTCCACAGGTTGTGCCTGGTATTGCAGCTCATTGGAGCAGTGCAGCAGTACATGCGGTGGGTGAGGTGGTGATTGTCTCCCCCTCCACAGCCCTTTGTATATTTCCTCGATGCTTTATGAATTGGTTTCGAGCAGAGACACAGATATAACTCAGCGTGAGAGTTCAGGGACGTCCGCAGACGCTGTCATTGTGCATCTCTCTGCTGCGCGCTGAATCTGTTCCCAACCCCCGCAGGTGCTGAGCGAAAAAACGGTATGGAAAGCAGAAGAAAGGGAGATGTGGGGGAGAAAAACGACGGAAACAGGGAGGGGGCACAGGATAGAAGAGAATGCCGGAGAGGAGACAGGTAGAACAAGTGAGAACAAGGAGAAAAACAGGGGAAAAGGGCGATATCTGCAATACAATACATCGCCACCAGAGGCAGCGCTGAGCACACAGAAGAGGGGCCTGTGTATAATACAGGACACCTCCACCAGGGGCAGCGCTGAGCACACAGAGGAGGGGCTGTGTATAATACAGGACACCTCCACCAGGGGCAGCGCTGAGCACACAGAGGAGGGGGCTGTGTATAATACAGGACACCCCCACCAGGGGCAGCGCTGAACACACAGAGGAGGGGCTGTGTATAATACAGGACACCTCCACCAGGGGCAGCACTGAGCACACAGAGGAGGGGCTGTGTATAATACAGGACACCTCCACCAGGGGCAGCGCTGAGCACACAGAGGAGGGGGCTGTGTATAATACAGGACACCTCCACCAGGGGCAGCGCTGAGCACACAGAGGAGGGGGCTGTGTATAATACAGGACACCCCCACCAGGGGCAGCGCTGAACACACAGAGGAGGGGCTGTGTATAATACAGGACACCTCCACCAGGGGCAGCACTGAGCACACAGAGGAGGGGGCTGTGTATAATACAGGACACCTCCACCAGGGGCAGCACTGAGCACACAGAGGAGGGGGCTGTGTATAATACAGGACACCTCCACCAGGGGCAGCGCTGAGCACACAGAGGAGGGGGCTGTGTATAATACAGGACACCCCCACCAGGGGCAGCGCTGAACACACAGAGGAGGGGCTGTGTATAATACAGGACACCTCCACCAGGGGCAGCACTGAGCACACAGAGGAGGGGCTGTGTATAATACAGGACACCTCCACCAGGGGCAGCGCTGAGCACACAAAGGAGGGGCTGTGTATAATACAGGACACCCCCACCAGGGGCAGCACTGAGCACACAGAGGAGGGGGCTGTGTATAATACAGGACACCTCCACCAGGGGCAGCGCTGAGCACACAGAGGAGGGGCTGTGTATAATACAGGACACCTCCACCAGGGGCAGCGCTGAGCACACAGAGGAGGGGGCTGTGTATAATACAGGACACCTCCACCAGGGGCAGCGCTGAGCACACAGAGGAGGGGCCTGTGTATAATACAGGACACCTCCACCAGGGGCAGCACTGAGCACACAGAGGAGGGGCTGTGTATAATACAGGACACCTCCACCAGGGGCAGCGCTGAGCACACAGAGGAGGGGGCTGTGTATAATACAGGACACCTCCACCAGGGGCAGTGCTGAGCACACAGAGGAGGGGCTGTGTATAATACAGGACACCCCCACCAGGGGCAGCGCTGAGCACACAAAGGAGAAGGCGCTGTGTATAATACAGGACACCTCCACCAGGGGCAGCGCTGAGCACACAGAGGAGGGGCTGTGTATAATACAGGACACCCCCACCAGGGGCAGCGCTGAGCACACAGAGGAGGGGCTGTGTATAATACAGGGCACCTCCACCAGGGGCAGCGCTGAGCACACAGAGGAGGGGCCTGTGTATAATACAGGACACCTCCACCAGGGGCAGCGCTGAGCACACAGAGGAGGGGGCTGTGTATAATACAGGACACCTCCACCAGGGGCAGCGCTGAGCACACAGAGGAGGGGCTGTGTATAATACAGGACACCCCCACCAGGGGCAGCGCTGAGCACACAGAGGAGGGGCTGTGTATAATACAGGACACCTCCACCAGGGGCAGCGCTGAGCACACAGAGGAGGGGGCTGTGTATAATACAGGACACCTCCACCAGGGGCAGCACTGAGCACACAGAGGAGGGGCTGTGTATAATACAGGACACCTCCACCAGGGGCAGCACTGAGCACAGAGGAGAAGGCGCTGTGTATAATACAGGACACCTCCACCAGGGGCAGCGCTGAGCACACAGAAGAGGGGCCTGTGTATAATACAGGACACCTCCACCAGGGGCAGCGCTGAGCACACAGAGGAGGGGGCTGTGCATAATACAGGACACCCCCACCAGGGGCAGCGCTGAGCACACAGAGGAGGAGGCTGTGTATAATACAGGACACCTCCACCAGGGGCAGCACTGAGCACACAGAGGAGGGGGCTGTGTATAATACAGGACACCTCCACCAGGGGCAGCACTGAGCACACAGAGGAGGGGGCTGTGTATAATACAGGACACCTCCACCAGGGGCAGCGCTGAGCACACAAAGGAGGGGCTGTGTATAATACAGGACACCCCCACCAGGGGCAGCACTGAGCACACAGAGGAGGGGGCTGTGTATAATACAGGACACCTCCACCAGGGGCAGCGCTGAGCACACAGAGGAGGGGCTGTGTATAATACAGGACACCTCCACCAGGGGCAGCGCTGAGCACAGAGAGGAGGGGGCTGTGTATAATACAGGACACCCCCACCAGGGGCAGCGCTGAGCACACAGAGGAGAAGGCTGTGTATAATACAGGACACCTCCACCAGGGGCAGCGCTGAGCACACAGAGGAGGGGCTGTGTATAATACAGGACACCTCCACCAGGGGCAGCGCTGAGCACAGAGAGGAGGGGGCTGTGTATAATACAGGACACCCCCACCAGGGGCAGCACTGAGCACACAGAGGAGGGGGCTGTGTATAATACAGGACACCTCCACCAGGGGCAGCGCTGAGCACACAGAGGAGGGGCCTGTGTATAATACAGGACACCTCCACCAGGGGCAGCGCTGAGCACACAGAGGAGGGGCTGTGTATAATACAGGACACCTCCACCAGGGGCAGCGCTGAGCACACAGAGGAGGGGGCTGTGTATAATACAGGACACCTCCACCAGGGGCAGTGCTGAGCACACAGAGGAGGGGCTGTGTATAATACAGGACACCCCCACCAGGGGCAGCGCTGAGCACACAAAGGAGAAGGCGCTGTGTATAATACAGGACACCTCCACCAGGGGCAGCGCTGAGCACACAGAGGAGGGGCTGTGTATAATACAGGACACCCCCACCAGGGGCAGCGCTGAGCACACAGAGGAGGGGCTGTGTATAATACAGGACACCTCCACCAGGGGCAGCGCTGAGCACACAGAGGAGGGGCTGTGTATAATACAGGGCACCTCCACCAGGGGCAGCGCTGAGCACACAGAGGAGGGGCCTGTGTATAATACAGGACACCTCCACCAGGGGCAGCGCTGAGCACACAGAGGAGGGGGCTGTGTATAATACAGGACACCTCCACCAGGGGCAGCGCTGAGCACACAGAGGAGGGGCTGTGTATAATACAGGACACCTCCACCAGGGGCAGCACTGAGCACACAGAGGAGGGGCTGTGTATAATACAGGACACCTCCACCAGGGGCAGCGCTGAGCACACAGAAGAGGGGCCTGTGTATAATACAGGACACCTCCACCAGGGGCAGCACTGAGCACAGAGGAGAAGGCGCTGTGTATAATACAGGACACCTCCACCAGGGGCAGCGCTGAGCACACAGAGGAGGGGCTGTGTATAATACAGGACACCTCCACCAGGGGCAGCGCTGAGCACACAGAAGAGGGGCCTGTGTATAATACAGGACACCTCCACCAGGGGCAGCGCTGAGCACACAGAGGAGGGGGCTGTGCATAATACAGGACACCTCCACCAGGGGCAGCGCTGAGCACACAGAGGAGGGGCTGTGTATAATACAGGACACCCCCACCAGGGGCAGCGCTGAGCACACAGAAGAGGGGCCTGTGTATAATACAGGACACCCCCACCAGGGGCAGCACTGAGCACACAGAGGAGGGGGCTGTGTATAATACAGGACACCTCCACCAGGGGCAGCGCTGAGCACACAGAGGAGAAGGCGCTGTGTATAATACAGGACACCTCCACCAGAGGCAGCGCTGAGCACACAGAGGAGAAGGCGCTGTGTATAATACAGGACACCTCCACCAGAGGCAGCACTGAGCACACAGGGGAGGGGTCTGTGTATAATACAGGACACCTCCACCAGAGGCAGCACTGAGCACACAGGGGAGGGGGCTGTGTATAATACAGGACACCTCCACCAGAGGCAGCACTGAGCACACAGAGGAGGGGCTGTGTATAATACAGGACACCTCCACCAGGGGGCAGCGCTGAGCACACAGAGGAGGAGGCTGTGTATAATACAGGACACCTCCACCAGGGGCAGCGCTGAGCACACAGAGGAGGGGGCTGTGTATAATACAGGACACCTCCACCAGGGGCAGCGCTGAGCACACAGAGGAGGGGCTGTGTATAATACAGGACACCTCCACCAGGGGCAGTGCTGAGCACACAGAGGAGGGGCTGTGTATAATACAGGACACCCCCACCAGGGGCAGCACTGAGCACACGGAGGAGGGGCTGTGTATAATACAGGACACCTCCACCAGGGGCAGCGCTGAGCACACAGAGGAGGGGCTGTGTATAATACAGGACACCTCCACCAGAGGCAACGCTGAGCACACAGAGGAGGGGGCTGTGTATAATACAGGACACCTCCACCAGGGGCAGCGCTGAGCACACAGAAGAGGGGCCTGTGTATAATACAGGACACCTCCACCAGGGGCAGCGCTGAGCACACAGAGGAGGGGCTGTGTATAATACAGGACACATCCACCAGGGGCAGCACTGAGCACACAGAGGAGGGGGCTGTGTATAATACAGGACACCTCCACCAGAGGCAGCACTGAGCACACAGGGGAGGGGCCTGTGTATAATACAGGACACCTCCACCAGGGGCAGCGCTGAGCACAGAGGAGAAGGCTGTGTATAATACAGGACACCTCCACCAGAGGCAGCACTGAGCACACAGAGGAGGGGGCTGTGTATAATACAGAACACCTCCAACAGGGGCAGTGCTGAGCACACAGAGGAGGGGGCTGTGTATAATACAGGACACCCCCACCAGGGGCAGCGCTGAGCACACAGAGGAGGGGGCTGTGTATAATACAGGACACCTCCACCAGGGGCAGCGCTGAGCACACAGAGGAGGGGGCTGTGTATAATACAGGACACCTCCACCAGGGGCAGCGCTGAGCACACAGAGGAGGGGCTGTGTATAATACAGGACACCTCCACCAGGGGCAGCGCTGAGCACACAGAGGAGGAGGCTGTGTATAATACAGGACACCTCCACCAGGGGCAGCGCTGAGCACACAGAGGAGGGGCTGTGTATAATACAGGACACCTCCACCAGGGGCAGCACTGAGCACACAGAGGAGGGGCTGTGTATAATACAGGACACCTCCACCAGGGGCAGCGCTGAGCACACAGAGGAGGGGCTGTGTATAATACAGGACACCTCCACCAGGGGCAGCACTGAGCACACAGAGGAGGGGCTGTGTATAATACAGGACACCTCCACCAGGGACAGCACTGAGCACACAGAGGAGGGGGCTGTGTATAATACAGGACACCTCCACCAGGGGCAGCGCTGAGCACACAGAGGAGGGGCTGTGTATAATACAGGACACCTCCACCAGGGGCAGCGCTGAGCACACAGAGGAGGGGGCTGTGTATAATACAGGACACCTCCACCAGGGGCAGCGCTGAGCACACAGAGGAGGGGCTGTGTATAATACAGGACACCTCCACCAGGGGCAGCGCTGAGCACACAGAGGAGGGGCTGTGTATAATACAGGACACCCCCACCAGGGGCAGCGCTGAGCACACAGAGGAGGGGGCTGTGTATAATGGGACCCTCTATTATACTGAAGCTCCTGCAGCAGAATACAGAATATTTTGGAGGATTAAAGCACTGTCGTTCCTGTTAGTAACGCTAATTCTATTATAGAATAGATTTACTTTGTGACTGGAAGGACCTGTGCTGATGTCATAACCATGTGACCAGAAGGGGCGGGTCCTCATCCAACAGGAAAATGTTGCTTCCTGGTATCAGCTATGTTGGCTGAGGCCCCGCCCCTTCTGGTCACATGGTTATGACATCGGCACAGATCCTTCTAGTCACAAAGTAAATTGATTCTAGAGAATTAGCATTAATAACAGGGGGAGGGGATAAGTATATATACCCCCCAGCTATCAGCTGATCGGCAGCTGCTGACAATCAAAAAGCTGCTCCTTTTACAAACTTTACTTGCTTGTATTTCAAAACCTATACATTCGAGCTGACCACTACAGGTATATATAGAATCCGCCTGATAGTGCCAGTATAGCACTATACAGTGCCTACAAGTAGTATTCAACCCCCTGCAGATTTAGCAGGGTTACACATTCGGAATAACTTGGCATTGTGACATTTGGACTCTGTAGATCAGCCTGGAAGTGTGAAATGCAGCAAGAATGTTATTTCTTTTTTTTTTTTTTTTTTTTTAAATTGTGAAAAGTTTATTCAGAGGGTCACTTATTATTCAACCCCTCAAACCACAAGAATTCTGTTTGGTTCCCCTAAAGTATTAAGAAGTATTTCAGGCACAAAGAACAATGAGCTTCACATGTTTGGACTAATTATCTCTTTTTCCAGCCTTTTCTGACTAATTAAGACCCTCCCCAAACTTGTGAACAGCACTCATACTTGGTCAACATGGGAAAGACAAAGGAGCATTCCAAGGCCATCAGAGACAACATCGTGGAGGGTCACAAGGCTGGCAAGGGGTACAAAACCCTTTCCAAGGAGTTGGGCCTACCTGTCTCCACTGTTGGGAGCATCATCCGGAAGTGGAAGGCTTATGGAACTACTGTTAGCCTTCCACGGCCTGGACAGCCTTTGAAAGTTTCCACCCGTGCCGAGGCCAGGCTTGTCCGAAGAGTCAAGGCTAACCCAAGGACAACAAGGAAGGAGCTCCGGGAAGATCTCATGGCAGTGGGGACATTGGTTTCAGTCAATACCATAACTAACGTACTCCACCGCAATGGTCTCCGTTCCAGACGAGCCCGTAAGGTACCTTTACTTTCAAAGCGTCATGTCAAGGCTCGTCTACAGTTTGCTCATGATCACTTGGAGGACTCTGAGACAGACTGGTTCAAGGTTCTCTGGTCTGATGAGACCAAGATCGAGATCTTTGCTGCCAACCACACACGTGACGTTTGGAGACTAGATGGCACTGCATACGACCCCAAGAATACCATCCCTACAGTCAAGCATGGTGGTGGCAGCATCATGCTGTGGGGCTGTTTCTCAGCCAAGGGGCCTGGCCATCTGGTCCGCATCCATGGGAAGATGGATAGCACGGCCTACCTGGAGATTTTGGCCAAGAACCTCCGCTCCTCCATCAAGGATCTTAAGATAGGTCGTCATTTCATCTTCCAACAAGACAACGACCCAAAGCACACAGCCAAGAAAACCAAGGCCTGGTTCAAGAGGGAAAAAATCAAGGTGTTGCAGTGGCCTAGTCAGTCTCCTGACCTTAACCCAATTGAAAACTTGTGGAAGGAGCTCAAGATTAAAGTCCACATGAGACACCCAAAGAACCTAGATAACTTGGAGAAGATCTGCATGGAGGAGTGGGCCAAGATAACTCCAGAGACCTGTGCCGGCCTGATCAGGTCTTATAAAAGACGATTATTAGCTGTAATTGCAAACAAGGGTTATTCCACAAAATATTAAACCTAGGGGTTGAATAATAATTGACCCACACTTTTATGTTGAAAATTTATTAAAATTTAACAGAGCAACATAACTTGTTGGTTTGTAAGATTTATGCATCTGTTAATAAATCCTGCTCTTGTTTGAAGTTTGCATCTTATCAAACCTGCTAAATCTGCAGGGGGTTGAAGACTACTTGTAGGCACTGTATGTATAGACTCAGCCTGATAGTGCCAGTATAGCACTGTATGTATAGAATCAGTCTGATGGCGCCAGTATAGCACTGTATGTATAGAATCAGCCTGATAGCGCCAGTATAGCGCTGTATGTATAGAATCAGCCTGATAGTGCCAGTATAGCACTGTATGTATAGAATCAGCCTGATATCGCCAGTATAGCGCTGTATGTATAGAATCAGCCTGATAGTGCCAGTATAGCGCTGTATGTATAGAATCAACCTGATAGTGCCAGTATAGCGCTGTATGTATAGAATCAGCCTCATAGTGCCAGTATAGCACTGTATGTATAGACTCAGCCTGATAGTGCCAGTATAGCGCTGTATGTATAGACTCAGCCTGATAGTGCCAGTATAGCACTGTATGTATAGAATCAGTCTGATGGCGCCAGTATAGCACTGTATGTATAGAATCAGCCTGATAGCGCCAGTATAGCGCTGTATGTATAGAATCAGCCTGATAGTGCCAGTATAGCGCTGTATGTATAGAATCAGCCTGATAGTGCCAGTATAGCGCTGTATGTATAGAATCAACCTGATAGTGCCAGTATAGCGCTGTATGTATAGACTCAGCCTGATAGTGCCAGTATAGCACTGTATGTATAGAATCAGTCTGATGGCACCAGTATAGCACTGTATGTATAGAATCAGCCTGATAGTGCCAGTATAGCGCTGTATGTATAGAATCAACCTGATAGTGCCAGTATAGCGCTGTATGTATAGAATCAGCCTGATAGTGCCAGTATAGCACTGTATGTATAGACTCAGCCTGATAGTGCCAGTATAGCACTGTATGTATAGACTCAGCCTGATAGTGCCAGTATAGCACTGTATGTATAGAATCAGCCTGATAGTGCCAGTATAGCACTGTATGTATAGAATCAGCCTGATAGTGCCAGTATAGCACTGTATGTATAGACTCAGCCTGATAGTGCCAGTATAGCACTGTATGTATAGAATCAGCCTGATAGCGCCAGTATAGCACTGTATGTATAGAATCAGCCTGATAGTGCCAGTATAGCGCTGTATGTATAGAATCAGTCTGATAGTGCCAGTATAGCACTGTATGTATAGAATCAGCCTGATAGTGCCAGTATAGCACTGTATGTATAGAATCAGCCTGATAGTGCCAGTATAGCACTGTATGTATAGAATCAGCCTGATAGTGCCAGTATAGCACTGTATGTATAGAATCAGCTTGATAGCGCCAGTATAGCACTGTATGTATAGAATCAGCCTGATAGCGCCAGTATAGTACTGTATGTATAGAATCAGCCTGATAGCGCCAGTATAGCACTGTATGTATAGAATCAGCCTGATAGCGCCAGTATAGCACTGTATGTATAGAATCAGCCTGATAGCGCCAGTATAGCGCTGTATGTATAGAATCAGCCTGATAGTGCCAGTATAGCACTGTATGTATAGACTCAGCCTGATAGTGCCAGTATAGCACTGTATGTATAGAATCAGCCTGATAGCGCCAGTATAGCACTGTATGTATAGAATCAGCCTGATAGTGCCAGTATAGCACTGTATGTATAGAATCAGCCTGATAGTGCCAGTATAGCACTGTATGTAGAGAATCAGCCTGATAGTGCCAGTATAGCACTGTATGTATAGAATCAGCCTGATAGTTCCAGTATAGCACTGTATGTATAGAATCAGCCTGATAGCGCCAGTATAGCGCTGTATGTATAGAATCAGCCTGATAGTGCCAGTATAGCACTGTATGTATAGACTCAGCCTGATAGTGCCAGTATAGCACTGTATGTATAGACTCAGCCTGATAGCGCCAGTATAGCACTGTATGTATAGAATCAGCCTGATAGTGCCAGTATAGCACTGTATGTATAGAATCAGCCTGATAGTGCCAGTATAGCACTGTATGTAGAGAATCAGCCTGATAGTGCCAGTATAGCACTGTATGTATAGAATCAGCCTGATAGTGCCAGTATAGCACTGTATGTATAGAATCAGCCTGATAGCGCCAGTATAGCACTGTATGTATAGAATCAGCCTGATAGTGCCAGTATAGCACTGTATGTATAGAATCAGCCTGATAGTGCCTGTATAGCACTGTATGTATAGAATCAGCCTGATAGCGCCAGTATAGCACTGTATGTATAGAATCAGCCTGATAGTGCCAGTATAGCACTGTATGTATAGAATCAGCCTGATAGTGCCAGTATAGCACTGTATGTATAGACTCAGCCTGATAGTGCCAGTATAGCGCTGTATGTATAGAATCAGCCTGATAGTGCCAGTATAGCACTGTATGTATAGAATCAGCCTGATAGCGCCAGTATAGCACTGTATGTATAGAATCAGCCTGATAGTGTCAGTACAGCACTTTATGTATAGAATCAGCCTGATAGTGCCAGTATAGCACTGTATGTATAGAATCAGCCTGATAGTGCCTGTATAGCACTGTATGTATAGAATCAGCCTGATAGCGCCAGTATAGCACTGTATGTATAGAATCAGCCTGATAGTGCCAGTATAGCACTGTATGTATAGAATCAGCCTGATAGTGCCAGTATAGCACTGTATGTATAGACTCAGCCTGATAGTGCCAGTATAGCGCTGTATGTATAGAATCAGCCTGATAGTGCCAGTATAGCACTGTATGTATAGAATCAGCCTGATAGCGCCAGTATAGCACTGTATGTATAGAATCAGCCTGATAGTGTCAGTACAGCACTTTATGTATAGAATCAGCCTGATAGTGCCAGTATAGCACTGTATGTATAGAATCAGCCTGATAGTGCCAGTATAGCACTGTATGTATAGACTCAGCCTGATAGTGCCATTATAGCACTGTATGTATAGACTCAGCCTGATAGTGCCAGTATAGCACTGTATGTATAGAATCAGCCTGATAGTGCCAGTATAGCACTGTATGTATAGACTCAGCCTGATAGTGCCAGTATAGCACTGTATGTATAGAATCAGCCTGATAGTGCCAGTATAGCACTGTATGTATAGAATCAGCCTGATAGTGCCAGTATAGCACTGTATGTATAGAATCAGCCTGATAGTGCCAGTATAGCACTGTATGTATAGAATCAGCCTGATAGTGCCAGTATAGAAATGTATGTATAGAATCAGCCTGATAGTGCCAGTATAGCACTGTATGTATAGACTCAGCCTGATAGTGCCAGTATAGCACTGTATGTATAGAATTAGCCTGATAGTGCCAGTATAGCGCTGTATGTATAGAATCAGCCTGATAGCGCCAGTATAGTGCTGTATGTATAGAATCAGCCTGATAGTGCCAGTATAGCACTGTATGTATAGAATCAGCCTGATAGCGCCAGTATAGCACTGTATGTATAGAATCAGCCTGATAGTGCCAGTATAGCACTGTATGTATAGAATCAGCCTGATAGTGCCAGTATAGCACTGTATATATAGAATCAGCCTGATAGTGCCAGTATAGAAATGTATGTATAGAATCAGCCTGATAGTGCCAGTATAGCGCTGTATGTATAGACTCAGCCTGATAGTGCCAGTATAGCGCTGTATGTATAGAATCAGCCTGATAGTGCCAGTATAGCACTGTATGTATAGAATCAGCCTGATAGCGCCAGTATAGCACTGTATGTATAGAATCAGCCTGATAGTGCCAGTATAGCACTGTATGTATAGAATCAGCCTGATAGTGCCAGTATAGCACTGTATGTATAGAATCAGCCTGATAGCGCCAGTATAGCACTGTATGTATAGAATCAGCCTGATAGTGCCAGTATAGCACTGTATGTATAGAATCAGCCTGATAGTGCCAGTATAGCACTGTATGTATAGAATCAGCCTGATAGCGCCAGTATAGCACTGTATGTATAGAATCAGCCTGATAGTGCCAGTATAGCACTGTATGTATAGAATCAGCCTGATAGTGCCAGTATAGCACTGTATGTATAGAATCAGCCTGATAGTGCCAGTATAGCACTGTATGTATAGAATCAGCCCGATAGTGCCAGTATAGCGCTGTATGTATAGAATCAGCCCGATAGTGCCAGTATAGCACTGTATGTATAGAATCAGCCTGATAGCGCCAGTATAGCACTGTATGTATAGAATCAGCCTGATAGTGCCAGTATAGCACTGTATGTATAGAATCAGCCTGATAGTGCCAGTATAGCACTGTATGTATAGAATCAGCCTGATAGCGCCAGTATAGCACTGTATGTATAGAATCAGCCTGATAGTGCCAGTATAGCACTGTATGTATAGAATCAGCCTGATAGTGCCAGTATAGCACTGTATGTATAGAATCAGCCTGATAGCGCCAGTATAGCACTGTATGTATAGAATCAGCCTGATAGTGCCAGTATAGCACTGTATGTATAGAATCAGCCTGATAGTGCCAGTATAGCACTGTATGTATAGAATCAGCCTGATAGCGCCAGTATAGCACTGTATGTATAGAATCAGCCTGATAGTGCCAGTATAGCACTGTATGTATAGAATCAGCCTGATAGTGCCAGTATAGCACTGTATGTATAGAATCAGCCTGATAGCGCCAGTATAGCACTGTATGTATAGAATCAGCCTGATAGTGCCAGTATAGCACTGTATGTATAGAATCAGCCTGATAGTGCCAGTATAGCACTGTATGTATAGAATCAGCCTGATAGTGCCAGTATAGCACTGTATGTATAGAATCAGCCTGATAGTGCCAGTATAGCACTGTATGTATAGAATCAGCCTGATAGTGCCAGTATAGCACTGTATGTATAGAATCAGCCTGATAGTGCCAGTATAGCACTGTATGTATAGAATCAGCCTGATAGCGCCAGTATAGCACTGTATGTATAGAATCAGCCTGATAGTGCCAGTATAGCACTGTATGTATAGAATCAGCCTGATAGTGCCAGTATAGCACTGTATGTATAGAATCAGCCTGATAGCGCCAGTATAGCACTGTATGTATAGAATCAGCCTGATAGTGCCAGTATAGCACTGTATGTATAGAATCAGCCTGATAGTGCCAGTATAGCACTGTATGTATAGAATCAGCCTGATAGTGCCAGTATAGCACTGTATGTATAGAATCAGCCTGATAGTGCCAGTATAGCACTGTATGTATAGAATCAGCCTGATAGTGCCAGTATAGCACTGTATGTATAGAATCAGCCTGATAGTGCCAGTATAGCACTGTATGTATAGAATCAGCCTGATAGTGCCAGTATAGCACTGTATGTATAGAATCAGCCTGATAGCGCCAGTATAGCACTGTATGTATAGAATCAGCCTGATAGCGCCAGTATAGCGCTGTATGTATAGAATCAGCCTGATAGTGCCAGTATAGCACTGTATGTATAGAATCAGCCTGATAGTGCCAGTATAGCACTGTATGTATAGAATCAGCCCGATAGTGCCAGTATAGCGCTGTATGTATAGAATCAGCCCGATAGTGCCAGTATAGCACTGGCTTTAGGTTATATAGGAAAATCCTGGTGATTGGTGCACTTTAATCACTGATTCAGGTTCTCACCTCTTTCAGGTAACAGGAAATTCCCCGGAGAGCGGCCGACATTGATGAGGGGGAGGCGAGCTGCAGGGGGCGAGAAATACCACAACATGTCACATAGGAGAAGAGGACAGGAGCGGCGGCCATATCTGGTTGTCACATTGCTCCTCACTGTGGAGAAGAGTCTCCCTCAATTGTGTTGTCTCTCTCGTCTCTGCCGTCTCTCTCGTCTCTGCCGTCTCTGCCGTCTCTCTCGTCTGTGCCGTCTATCTCGTCTCTGCCGTCTCTCCCGTCTCTGCCGTCTATCTCGTCTCTGCCGTCTATCCCGTCTCTGCCGTCTCTCCCGTCTCTGCCGTCTATCTCGTCTCTGCCGTCTCTCCCGTCTCTGCCGTCTCTCTCGTCTCTGCCGTCTATCTCGTCTCTGCCGTCTCTCCCGTCTCTGTCGTCTATCTCGTCTCTGCCGTCTCTCCCCTCTCTGCCGTCTCTCCCGTCTCTGCCGTCTATCTCGTCTCTCCCGTCTCTCTCGTCTCTGCCGTCTCTCTCGTCTCTGCCGTCTCTCTCGTCTCTCTCGTCCCTGCCGTCTCTCTCGTCTCTGCCGTCTCTCTCGTCTCTCTCGTCTCTGCCGTCTCTCTCGTCTCTCCCGTCTCTGCCGTCTCTCTCGTCTCTGCCGTCTCTCTCGTCTCTGCCGTCTCTCCCATCTCTGCCGTCTCTCCAGTCTCTGCCGTCTCTCCCGTCTCTGCCGTCTCTCTCGTCTCTGCCGTCTCTCCCGTCTCTGCCGTCTCTCCCGTCTCTCCCGTCTCTGCCGTCTCTGCCGTCTCTGCCGTCTCTGCCGTCTCTCCCGTCTCTCCCGTCTCTCCCGTCTCTGCCGTCTCTGCCGTCTCTGCCGTCTCTCTCGTCTCTGCCGTCTCTCTCGTCTATGCCGTCTCTCCCGTCTCTGCCGTCTCTCTCGTCTCTGCCGTCTCTCTCGTCTCTGCCGTCTCTCCCGTCTCTGCCGTCTCTCCCGTCTCTGCCGTCTCTCCCGTCTCTGCCGTCTCTCTCGTCTCTGCCGTCTCTCTCGTCTCTGCCGTCTCTCCCATCTCTGCCGTCTCTCCCGTCTCTGCCGTCTCTCCCGTCTCTGCCGTCTCTCTCGTCTCTGGCCGTCTCTCCCGTCTCTGCCGTCTCTCCCGTCTCTCCCGTCTCTGCCGTCTCTGCCGTCTCTGCCGTCTCTCCCGTCTCTCCCGTCTCTGCCGTCTCTGCCGTCTCTCCCGTCTCTCCCGTCTCTGCCGTCTCTCCCGTCTCTCCCGTCTCTCCCGTCTCTCCCGTCTCTCCCGTCTCTGCCGTCTCTGCCGTCTCTCTCGTCTCTGCCGTCTCTCTCGTCTATGCCGTCTCTCCCGTCTCTGCCGTCTCTCTCGTCTCTGCCGTCTCTCTCGTCTCTGCCGTCTCTCCCGTCTCTGTCTCTGCCGTCTCTCCCGTCTCTGCCGTCTCTCCCGTCTCTGCCGTCTCTGCCGTCTCTCCCGTCTCTGCCGTCTCTGCCGTCTCTGCCGTCTCTGCCGTCTCTCCCGTCTCTCCCGTCTCTGCCGTCTCTGCCGTCTCTCCCGTCTCTGCCGTCTCTGCCGTCTCTCTCGTCTCTGCCGTCTCTCCCGTCTCTGCCGTCTCTCTCGTCTCTCTCGTCTCTGCCGTCTCTCTCGTCTCTGCCGTCTCTCTCGTCTCTGCCGTCTCTCTCGTCTATGCCGTCTCTCCGTCTATGCCGTCTCTCCCGTCTCTGCCGTCTCTCGTCTCTGCCATCTCTCTCGTCTCTGCCGTCTCTCCCGTCTCTGCCGTCTCTCCCGTCTCTGCCGTCTCTGCCGTCTCTGCCGTCTCTCTCGTCTCTCTCGTCTCTGCCGTCTCTCTCGTCTCTGCCGTCTCTCCCGTCTCTCCCGTCTCTGCCGTCTCTGCCGTCTCTCCCGTCTCTGCCGTCTCTGCCGTCTCTCTCGTCTCTGCCGTCTCTCCCGTCTCTCTCGTCTCTCTCGTCTCTGCCGTCT